>NW_025728701.1:0-200387 GCF_021461385.2 Schistocerca piceifrons
GAATTGTGGCGTTTCTATTTAATTCCGGTGCAATTTCTGTGTTTCATCGTCAATAAGAAGGTCAGAGGGATACAGTAAACCAGAAGTGAAGCATCGGTATCTATAAACAGTGTCACAGGAATGGTTCAAAACATAGCCAGTTAGAAGAGTCAGTCTTCTTGTACTTAAGTAGCCATTGTGGCGTTTCTATTTAATTCCGATGCAATTTCTGTGTTTCATCGTCAATAAGAAGGTCAGAGGGATACAGTAAACCTGAAGTGAAGCATCTGGAACTATAACTAGTGTCTCAGGAATGGTTCAAAACATAGTCAGTAAGAAGAGTTAGTCTTCTTGTCCTTAAGTCGGCATTGTGCCTTTTGTATTTAATTCCGATGAATTTTCTGTGTTTCATCATCAATAAAAATGTCCAAGGGATACAGTAAACCTGGAGTGAAGCATCGGAATCTATAACTTGTGTCACAGGAATGGTTCAAAACATAGACAGTAAGAAGAGTCAGTCTTCTTCTACTTAAGTCGGCATTGTGCCTTTTCTATTTAATGCCGATGCAATTTCTGTGTTTCATCGTCAATAAGAAGGTACAAGGGATACAGTAAAACTGGAGTGAAGCATCGGAATCTATAACTAGTGTCAATGGAATGGTTCAAAGCATAGACAGTAAGAAGAGTCAGTCTTCTTGTACTAAATTCGGCATTGTGCTTTTTATATTTAATTCCGATGCAATTTCTGTGTTTCATCGTCAATAGGAAGGTCCAGGGGATACAGTAAACCTGAGGTGAAGCATCGGAATCTGTAACTAGTGTCACAGGAATGGTTCAAAACATAGTCAGTAGGAAGAGTCGGTCTTCATGTACTTAAGTTGGCATTGTGCCTTTTGTATTTAATTCCGATGCAATTTCTGTGTTTCATCGTCAATAAGATGGTCCAAGGGATCCAATAAACCTGAAGTGAAGCATCTTAATCTATAACTAGTGTCACAGGAATGGTTCAAACCATAGACATTAGGAAGAGTCAGACTTCTTGTACTTAAGTCGGCATTGTGCCTTTTGTATTTAATTCCGATGCAATTTCTGTGTTTCATCGTCAATAAGAAGGTCAGAGGGATTCAGTAAACCTGAAGTGAAGCATCGGAATCTATAACTAGTGTCACAGGAATGGTTCAAAACATAGTCAGTAGGAAGAGTCAGTCTTCTTGTACTTAAGTCGGCATTGTGCCTTTCGTATATAATTCCGATGCAATTTCTGTGTTTCATCGTCAATAAGAAGGTCAGAGGGATACAGTAAACCTGAAGTGAAGCATCGGAATCAATAACTAAAGTCACAGGAATGGTTCAAATCATAGACAGGAAGTGGGGTCAGTCTTCTTGTACTTAAGTCGGCATTGTGCCTTTTGTATATAATTCCGATGCAATTTCTGTGTTTTATCGTCAATAAGTAGGTCCAAGGGATACAGTAAAACTGAAGTCAAGCATCGGAATCTATAACTAGTGTCACAGGAATGGTTCAAAACATGGCCAGGAAGAAGAGTCAGTCTTCTTGTACTTAAGTAGGCATTGTGGCGTTTCTATTTAATTCCGATGCAAATTCTGTGTTTCATCGTCAATATGAAGGTCAGAGGGATACAGTAAACCTGAAGCGAAGCATCGGGATCTATAACTAGTGTCACAGGAATGGTTCAAAACATAGTCAGTAAGAAGTGTCGGTCTTCATGTACTTAAGTCGGCATTGAGCCTTTTGTATTTAATTCCGATGCAATTTCTGTGTTTCATCGGCAATATGGACAGAGGGATAAGTAAAGCTGGAGTGAAGCATCGGAATCTATAACTAGTGTCACAGGAATGGTTCAAAACATGGTCAGTAAGAAGAGTCAGTCTTCTTGTACTTAAGTCGGCATTGAGCCTTTTCTATTTATTTCCGATGCAATTTCTGTGTTTCATCGTCAATAAGAAGGTCAGAGGGATACAATAAACCTGAAGTAAAGCATCGGAATCTATAACTAGTGTCACAGGAATGGTTCAAACATAGTCAGTAAGAACAGTCAGTCTTCTTGTCCCTAAGTCGGCATTGTGCCTTTTTTATTTAATTCCGATGCAATTTCTGTGTTTCATCGTCAATAAGAAGGTCCAAGGGATACAATAAACCTGGAGTGAAGCATCGGAATCTATAACTAGTGTCACAGGAATGGTTCAAAACATAGACTCTTAGAAGAGTCAGTTTCCGTGTACTTAAGTAGGCATTTTGCCCTTTGTATTTAATTCCGATGCAATTTCTGTGATTCATCGTCAATAAGAAGGTCCAAGGGATACAGTAAAACTGAAGTCAAGTATCGGAATCTAATACTAGTGTCACGGGAATGGTTCAAAGCATAGCCAGTAAGATGAGTCAGTCTACTTGTACTTAAGTAGCCATTGTGGCGTTTCTATTTAATTCCGATGCAATTTCTGTGTTTCATTGTCAATAAGAAGGTCAGAGGGATACAGTAAACCTGAAGTGAAGAATCGGGATCTATAACTAGAGTCACAGGAATGGTTCAAAACATAGTCAGTAAGAAGAGTCAGTCTTCTTGTCCTTACGTCGGCATTGTGCCTTTTGTATTTAATTCCCATGAATTTTCTGTCTTTCATCGTCAATAAGAAGGTCCAAGGGATACAGTAAACCTGGAGTGAAGCATCGGAATCTAATACTAGTGTCACAGGAATGGTTCAAAGCATAGACAGTAAGAAGAGTCAGTCTTCTTGTACTTAAGTCGGCATTTTGCCTTTTCTATTTAATTCCGATGCAATTTCTGTGTTTCGTCGTCAATAAGAAGGTACAAGGGATACAGTAAAACTGGAGTGAAGCATCGGAATCTATAACTAGTGTCAATGGAATGGTTCAATACATAGACGGTAAGATGAGTCAGTCTTCTTGTACTTAAGTCGGCATTGTGCCTTTTGTATTTAATTCCGATGCAATTTCTGTGTTTCATCGTCAATAAGAAGGTCTAAGGGATACAGTAAACCTCAAGAGAAGCATCGGAATCTATAACTAGTGTCACAGGAAAGGTTCAAAGCATAGTCAGTAGGAAGATTCGGTCTTCATGTACTTAAGTCGACATTGTGCCTTTTGTATTAAATTCCGACGCAATTTCTGTGTTTCATCGTAAATAAGAAGGTCCAAGTGATACAGTAAACGTCAAGTGAAGCATCGGAATCTATAACTAGTGTCACAGGAATGGTTCAAAACATAGACAGTAGCAAGAGTCAGTCTTCTTGTACTTAAGTCGGCATTGTGCCTTTTGTACTTAATTCCAATGCAATTTCTGTGTTTCATCGTCAATAAGAAGGTCCAAGGGATACAGAAAAACTGAAGTCAAGCATCGGAATCTATAACTAGTGTCACAGGAATGGTTCAAAACGTAGCCAGTAAGAAGAGTCAGTTTTCTTGTACCTAAGTAGGAATTGTGGCGTTTCTATTTAATTCCGGTGCCATTTCTGTGTTTCATCGTCAATAAGATGGTCAGAGGGATACAGTAAACCTGAAGTGAAGCATCGGTATCTATAACTAGTGTCACAGGAATGGTTCAAAACATAGACAGTAAGAAAAGTCAGTCGTCTTGTACTTAAGTCGGCATTGAGCCTCTTCTATTTAATTCCGATGCAATTACTGTGTTTCATCGTCAATTAGAAGGTCAGAGGGATACAGTAAACCTGAAGTGAAGCATCGGAATCTATAACTAGCGTCACAGGAATGGTTCAAAACATAGTCAGTAAAAAGAGTCAGTCTTCTTGTACTTAAGTCGGCATTGCGCCTTTTGTATTTAATTCCGATGCAATTTCTGTGTTTCATCGTCAATAAGTAGGTCCAAGGGATACAGTAAACCACAAGTGAAGCATCGGAATCTATAACTAGTGTCACAGGAATGGTTCAAAACATAGACAGTAGGAAGAGTCAGTCTTGTTGTACTTAAGTCGGCATTGTGCCTTTTCTGTTTAATTCCGATGCAATTTCTGTGTTTCATCGTCAATAAGAAGGTGAAAGGGATACAGTAAACCTGAAGTGAAGCATCGGAATCTATAACTAGTGTCACAGGAATGGTTCAAAACATAGACGGTAAGAGTAGTCAGTCTTCTTGTACTTAAGTCGGCATTGTGCCTTTTGTATTTAATTCCGATGCAATTTCTGTGTTTCATCGTCAATAAGAAGGTCTAAGGGATACAGTAAACCTCAAGAGAAGCATCGGAATCTATAACTAGTATCACAGGAAAGGTTCAAAGCATAGTCAGTAGGAAGAGTCGGTCTTCATGTACTTAAGTCGGCATTGTGCCTTTTGTGTTTAATTCCGATGCAATTTCTGTGTCTCATCGTCAGTAAGAAGGTCCAAGGGATACAGTAAACCTCAAGTGAAGCATCGGAATCTATAACTAGTGTCACAGGAATGGTTCAAAACGTAGACGGTAAGAGGAGTCAGTCTTCTTGTACTTAAGTCGGCAATTAGCCTTTTCTATTTATTTCCGATGCTATTTCTGTGTTTCATCGTCAATAAGAAGGTCAGAGGGATACAATAAACCTGAAGTAAAGCATCGGAATCTATAACTAGTGTCACAGGAATGGTTCAAAACGTAGCCAGTAAGAAGAGTCAGTTTTCTTGTACCTAAGTAGGAATTGTGGCGTTTCTATTTAATATCCGGTGCAATTTCTGTGTTTCGTCGTCAATAAGATGGTCAGAGGGATACAGTAAACCTGAAGTGAAGCATCGGTATCTATAACTAGTGTCACAGGAATGGTTCAAAACATAGTCAGTAAGAAGAGTCAGTTTTCTTGTACTTAAGTCGTTATTGTGCCTTTTGTATCTAATTCCGATGCAATTCCTGTTTTTCATCGTCAATAAGAAGGTCCAATGGATACATTAAACCTGAAGTGAAGCATCGGAATCTATAACTAGTGTCACAGGAATGGTTCAAAACATAGACAGTACGAAATGTCAGTCGTCTTGTACTTAAGTCGGCATTGTGCCTTTTGTATTTAATTCCGATGCAATTTCTGTGTTTCATCGTCAATAAGAAGGTCTATGGGATACAGTAAACCTCAAGAGAAGCATCGGAATCTATAACTAGTGTCACAGGAAAGGTTCATAGCATAGTCACTAGGAAGAGTCGGTCTTCGTGTACTTAAGTCGACATTGTGCCTTTTGTATTAAATTCCGACGCAATTTCTGTGTTTCATCGTCAATAAGAAGGTCCAAGGGATACAGTAAACCTCAAGTGAAGCATCGGAATCTATAACTAGTGTCACAGGAATGGTTCAAAACATAGACAGTAGGAAGAGTCAGTCTTCTTGTACTTAAGTCGGCATTGTGCCTTTTGTATTTAATTCCGATGCAATTTCTGTGTTTCATCGTCAATAAGAAGGTCCAAGGGATACAGAAAAACTGAAGTCAAGCATCGGAATCTATAACTAGTGTCACAGGAATGGTTCAAAACGTAGCCAGTAAGAAGAGTCAGTTTTCTTGTACCTAAGTAGGAATTGTGGCGTTTCTATTTAATTCCGGTGCAATTTCTGTGTTTCATCGTCAATAAGAAGGTCAGAGGGATACAGTAAACCAGAAGTGAAGCATCGGTATCTATAAACAGTGTCACAGGAATGGTTCAAAACATAGCCAGTAAGAGGAGTCAGTCTTCTTGTACTTAAGTAGCCATTGTGGCGTTTCTATTTAATTCCGATGCAATTTCTGTGTTTCATTGTCAATAAGAAGGTCAGAGGGATACAGTAAACCTGAAGTGAAGCATCGGGAACTATAACTAGTGTCTCAGGAATGGTTCAAAACATTGTCAGTAAGAAGAGTCAGTCTTCTTGTCCTTAAGTCGGCATTGTACCTTTTGTATTTAATTCCGATGAATTTTCTGTGTTTCATCATCAATAAAAATGTCCAAGGGATACAGTAAACCTGGAGTGAAGCATCGGAATCTATAACTTGTGTCACAGGAATGGTTCAAAACATAGACAGTAAGAAGAGTCAGTCTTCTTCTACTTAAGTCGGCATTGTGCCTTTTCTATTTAATGCCGATGCAATTTCTGTGTTTCATCGTCAATAAGAAGGTACAAGGGATACAGTAAAACTGG
Source organism: Schistocerca piceifrons (assembly GCF_021461385.2). Taxonomy (NCBI): domain Eukaryota; kingdom Metazoa; phylum Arthropoda; class Insecta; order Orthoptera; family Acrididae; genus Schistocerca; species Schistocerca piceifrons. The sequence goes on from NW_025728701.1 coordinate 6,101, forward strand.
AGTGAAGCATCGGAATCTATAACTAGTGTCAATGGAATGGTTCAAAGCATAGACAGTAAGAAGAGTCAGTCTTCTTGTACTTAATTCGGCATTGTGCTTTTTATATTTAATTCCGATGCAATTTCTGTGTTTCATCGTCAATAGGAAGGTCCAGGGGATACAGTAAACCTGAGGTGAAGCATCGGAATCTGTAACTAGTGTCACAGGAATGGTTCAAAGCATAGTCAGTAGGAAGAGTCGGTCTTCATGTACTTAAGTTGGCATTGTGCCTTTTGTATTTAAATCCGATGCAATTTCTGTGTTTCATCGTCAATAAGATGGTCCAAGGGATCCAATAAACCTGAAGTGAAGCATCTTAATCTATAACTAGTGTCACAGGAATGGTTCAAACCATAGACATTAGGAAGAGTCAGACTTCTTGTACTTAAGTCGGCATTGTGCCTTTTGTATTTAATTCCGATGCAATTTCTGTGTTTCATCGTCAATAAGGAGGTCAGAGGGATACAGTAAACCTGAAGTGAAGCATCGGAATCTATAACTAGTGTCACAGGAATGGTTCAAAACATAGTCAGTAGGAAGAGTCAGTCTTCTTGTACTTAAGTCGGCATTGTGCCTTTCGTATTTAATTTCGATGCAATTTCTGTGTTTCATCGTCAATAAGAAGGTCAGAGGGATACAGTAAACCTGAAGTGAAGCATCGGAATCTATAACTAAAGTCACAGGAATGGTTCAAAACATAGTCAGTAAGAAGTGTCGGTCTTCATGTACTTAAGTCGGCATTGTGCCTTTTGTATTTAATTCCGATGCAATTTCTGTGTTTCATCGGCAATATGGTCAGAGGGATAAGTAAAGCTGGAGTGAAGCATCGGAATCTATAACTAGTGTCACAGGAATGGTTCAAAACATGGTCAGTAAGAAGAGTCAGTCTTCTTGTACCTAAGTGGGCATGTAGCCTTTTCTATTTATTTCCGATGCAATTTCTGTGTTTCATCGTCAATAAGAAGGTCAGAGGGATACAATAAACCTGAAGTAAAGCATCGGAATCTATAACTAGTGTCACAGGAATGGTTCAAACATAGTCAGTAAGAACAGTCAGTCTTCTTGTCCCTAAGTCGGCATTGTGCCTTTTTTATTTAATTCCGATTCAATTTCTGTGTTTCATCGTCAATAAGAAGGTCCAAGGGATACAATAAACCTGGAGTGAAGCATCGGAATCTATAACTAGTGTCACAGGAATGATTCAAAACATAGACTCTTAGAAGAGTCAGTTTCCGTGTACTTAAGTAGGCATTTTGCCCTTTGTATTTAATTCCGATGCAATTTCTGTGATTCATCGTCAATAAGAAGGTCCAAGGGATACAGTAAAACTGAAGTCAAGTATCGGAATCTAATACTAGTGTCACGGGAATGGTTCAAAGCATAGCCAGTAAGATGAGTCAGTCTTCTTGTACTTAAGTAGCCATTGTGGCGTTTCTATTTAATTCCGATGGAATTTCTGTGTTTCATTGTCAATAAGAAGTTCAGAGGGATACAGTAAACCTGAAGTGAAGAATCGGGATCTATAACTAGAGTCACAGGAATGGTTCAAAACATAGTCAGGAAGAAGAGTCAGTCTTCTTGTCCTTACGTCGGCATTGTGCCTTTTGTATTTAATTCCCATGAATTTTCTGTCTTCCATCGTCAATAAGAAGGTCCAAGGGATACAGTAAACCTGGAGTGAAGCATCGGAATCTAATTCTAGTGTCACAGGAATGGTTCAAAGCATAGACAGTAAGAAGAGTCAGTCTTCTTGTACTTAAGTCGGCATTTTGCCTTTTCTATTTAATTCCGATGCAATTTCTGTGTTTCATCGTCAATAAGAAGGTACAAGGGATACAGTAAAACTGGAGTGAAGCATCGGAATCTATAACTAGTGTCAATGGAATGGTTCAATACATAGACGGTAAGATGAGTCAGTCTTCTTGTACTTAAGTCGGCATTGTGCCTTTTGTATTTAATTCCGATGCAATTTCTGTGTTTCATCGTCAATAAGAAGGTCTAAGGGATACAGTAAACCTCAAGAGAAGCATCGGAATCTATAACTAGTGTCACAGGAAAGGTTCAAAGCATAGTCAGTAGGAAGAGTCGGTCTTCATGTACTTAAGTCGACATTGTGCCTTTTGTATTAAATTCCGATGCAATTTCTGTGTTTCATCGTCGATAAGAAGGTCAGAGGCATACTGTAAACCTAAAGTGAAGCATCGGAATCTATAAGTAGTGTCACCGGAATGGTTCAAAATATAGACAGTAAGAAGAGTCAGTCTTCTTGTACTTAAGTCGGCATTGTGCCTTTTGTATTTCATTCCGATGCAATTTCTGTGTTTCATCGTTAATAAGAAGGTCCAAGGGATACAGAAAAACTGAAGTCAAGCATCGGAATCTATAACTAGTGTCACAGGAATGGTTCAAAACATAGACAGTAAGAAAAGTCAGTCTTCTTGTACTTAAGACCCCATTGTGTCTTTTCCATTTAATACCGATGCAATTTCTGTGTTTCATCGTCAATAAGAAGGTCAGAGGCATACTGTAAACCTAAAGTGAAGCATCGGAATCTATAAGTAGTGTCACCGGAATGGTTCAAAATATAGACAGTAAGAAGAGTCAGTCTTCTTGTACTTAAGTCGGCATTGTGCCTTTTGTATTTCATTCCGATGCAATTTCTGTGTTTCATCGTTAATAAGAAGGTCCAAAGGATACAGTAAACCTGAAATGAAGCATCGGACTCCATAACTAGTGTCACAGAAATGGATCAAAACATAGACAGTAGGAAGAGTCAGTCTTTTCATACTTAAGTCGGCATTGTGCCTTTTGTATTTAATTCCGATGCAATTTCTGTGTTTCATCATCAAATAAGAAGGTCCAAGGGAAACAGTAAACCTGAAGTGAAGCATCGGAATCTATAACTAGTGTCACAGGAATGGTTCAAATCATAGACAGTACGAAGAGTCAGTCTTCATGTACATAAGTCGGCATTGTGGCTTTTGTATTTAATTCCAATGCAATTTCTCTGTTTCATCGTCGATAAGAAGGTCAGAGGGATACAGTAAACCTAAAGTGAAGCATCGGAATCTATAACTAGTGTCACAGGAATGGTTCAAATCATAGTCAGTAAGAAGAGTCAGTCTTCTTGTACTTAAGTCGGCATTGTGCCTTTTTTATTTAATTCCGATGCAATTTCTGTGTTTCATCGGCAATAAGGTCAGAGGGATACAGTAAACATGAGTGAAGCATCGGAATCTATAACTAGTGTCACAGCAATGGTTCAAAACATAGACTGTAGGAAGAGTCAGTCTTCTTGTACATCAGTCGGCATTGTGCTTTTTTGTATTTAATTCCGATGCAATTTCTGTGTTTCATCGTCAATAATAAGGTCAGAGGGATATAGTAAACCTGAAGTGAAGCGTCGGAATCAAAACTAGTTTCACAGGAATGGTTCAATACATAGTCAGTAAGAAGAGTCAGTCTTCTTGTACTTAAGTCGGCATTGTGCCTTTTCTATTTAATTCCGATGCAATTTCTGTGTTTCATCGTCAATAAGAAGGTCAGAGGGATACAGTAAACCGGACGTGAAGCATCGGAACGTATAACTAGTGTCACAGGAATGGTTCAAAACGTAGACAGTAAAAAGAGTCAGTCTTCTTGTACTTAAGTCGGCATTGTGCCTTTTGTATTTAAATCCGATGCAATTTCTGTGTTTCATCGTCAATAAGAAGGTCCAAAGGATACAGTAAACCTGAAGTGAAGCATCGGAATCTATAGCTAGTGTCACCGGAATGGTTCAAAATATAGACAGTAAGAAGAGTCAGTCTTCTTGTACTTAAGTCGGCATTGTGCTTTTTGTATTTCATTCCGATGCAATTTCTGTGATTCATCATATAAGAAGGTCCAAAAGATACAGTAAACCTGAAGTGAAGCATCGGACTCCATAACTAGTGTCACAGAAATGGATCAAACATAGACTGCAGGAGGAGTCAGTCATTTTATACTTAAGTCGGCATTGTGCCTTTTGTATTTAATTCCGATGCAATTTCTGTGTTTCATCATCAATAAGAAGGTCCAAGGGAAACAGTAAACCTGAAGTGAAGCATCGGAATCTATAACTAGTGTCACAGGAATGGTTCAAAGCAAAGACAGTACGAAGAGTCAGTCTTCATGTACATAAGTCGGCATTGTGGCTTTTGTATTTAATTCCGATGCAATTTCTGTGTTTCATCGTCAATAAGAAGGTCCAAGGGATACAGTAAACCTGGAGTGAAGCATCGGAATCTGTAACTAGTGTCACAGGAATGGTTCAAAATATAGACGGTAAGAAGAGTCAGACTTCTTATACTTAAGTCGACATTGTGCCTTTTCTATTTAATTCCGAAGCAATATCTGTGTTTCATCGGCAATAAGGTCAGAGGGATACAGTAAACCTGAAGTGAAGCATCGAAATCTATAACTAGTGTCACAGCAATGGTTCAAAACATAGACAGTAGGAAGAGTCAGTCTTCTTGTACTTCAGTCGGCATTGTGCTTTTTTGTATTTAATTCCGATGCAATTTCTGTGTTTCATTGTCAATAATAAGGTCAGAGGAATACAGTAAACCTGAAGTGAAGCATCGGAATCAAAACTAGTTTCACAGGAATGGTTCAAAACATAGTCAGTAAGAAGAGTCAGTCTTCTTGTACTTAAGTCGGGATTGTGCCTTTTCTATTTAATTCCGATGCAATTTCTGTGTTTCATCGGCAATAAGGTCAGAGGGATACAGTAAACCTGAAGTGAAGCATCGAAATCTATAACTAGTGTCACGGCAATGGTTCAAAACATTGACAGTAGGAAGAGTCAGTCTTCTTGTACTTATATCCGCATTGTGCCTTTTGTATTTAATTCCGATGCAATTTCTATGTTTCTTCGTTAATAAGAAGGTCAGAGGGATACAGTAAACCTGAAGTGAAGCATCGGATTCTAAAACTAATGTCACAGGAATGGTTCAAATCATAGACAGTAGGAACAGTCAGTCTTCTTGTACTTAAGTCGGCATTGTGCCGTTTGTAATTAATACGATGCAATTTCGGTGTTTCATCGTCTACAAGAAGGTCAAAGGGATTGAGTAAACCTGAAGTGAAGCATCGGAATCCATAACTAGTGTCACAGGAATGTTTCAAATCATTGTCAATAAGAAGAGTCGGTCTTCATGTATTTAAGTCGGCATTGTGCCTTTTGTATTTAATTCCGATGAAATTTCTGTGTTTCATCGTCAATAAGATGGTTCCAGGGATACAGTAAACCTGAAGTGAAGCATCGGAAACCATAACTAGTGTCACAGGAATTTTTCAAAACATAGACAGTAGGAAGAGTCAGTGTTCTTGTACTTAAGTCGGCATTGTGCCTTTTGTATTTAATTCCGATGAAATTTCTGTGTTTCATCGTCAATAAGAAGGTCCAAGGGATACAGTAAACCTGAAGTGAAGCATCGGAATCTATAACTAGTGTCACAGGAATGGTTCAAAACATAGACAGTAGGAAGGGTCAGTCTTCTTGTACTTAAGTCGGCATTGTGCCTTTCGTATCTAATTCCGATGCAATTTCTGTGTTTCATCGTCAATAAGAAGGTCAGAGGGATACGGCAAACGTGGAGTGAAGCATCGGAATCTATAACTAGTGTCACAGGAATGGTTCAAAACATAGACAGTAAGAAAAGTCAGTCTTCGTGTACTTAAGTCGGCATTCAGCCTTTTGTATTTACTTCCGATGCAATTTCTGTGTTTCATCGTCAATAAGAAATTCCAAGGTTTACAGTAAACCTGAGGTGAAGCATCGGAATCTATAACTAGTGTCACAGGAATGGTTCAAAGCATAGTCAGTAAGAAGAGTCAGTCTTCTTGTACTTAAGTCGGCATTGTAACTTTTCTATTTAATTCTGATGCAATTTCTGTGTTTCATCGTCAATAACAAGGTCCAAGGGATACAGTAAACCTGGAGTGAAGCATCGGAATCTGTAACTAGTGTCGCAGGAATGGTTCAAATCATAGACAGTAGGAAGAGTCAGTCGTCTTGTACTTAAGTCGGCATTGTGTCTTTTGTTTTTAATTCCGATGCAATTTCTGTGTTTCGTCATCAATAAGAAGGTCCAAGGGATACAGTAAACCTGGAGTGAAGCATCGGAATCTATAACTAGTGTCACAGGAATGGTTCAAAACATAGACGGTATGAAGAGTCAGACTTCTTATACTTAAGTCGACATTGTGCGTTTTCTATATAATTCCGAAGCAATTTCTGTATTTCATCGTCAATAAGAAGGTCAGAGGGATACAATAAACCTGAAGTGAAGCATCGGAATCTATAAGTAGTGTCACAGGAATGGTTCAAAACAAAGTAAGTAAGAAGAGTCAGTCATCTTGTCCTTAAGTCGGCATTGTGCCTTTTGTATTTAATTCCGATGCAATTTCTGTGGTTCATCGTCAATAAGATGGTCCAAGGGATACAGTATACTTGGAGTGAAGCATCGGAATCTATAACTAGTGTCACAGGAATGGTTAAAACATAGTCAGTAAGAAGAGTCAGTCTTCTTGTCCTTAAGGCGGCATTGTGCCTTTTGTATTTAATTCTGATGCAATTTCTGTGTTTCATCGGCAATAAGGTCAGAGGGATACAGTAAACCTGAAGTGAAGCATCGGAATCTATAACTAGTGTCACAGGAATGGTTCAAAACATTGACAGTATGAAGAGTCAGTCTTCTTGTTCTTAAGTCGGCATTGTGCCTTTTGTATTTAATTCCGATGCAATTTCTATGTTTCATCGTTAATAAGAAGGTCAGAGGGATACAGTAAACCTGAAGTGAAGCATCGGATTCTAAAACTAATGTCACAGGAATGGTTCAAACATAGACAGTAGGTACAGTCAGTCTTCTTGTACTTAAGTCGGCATTGTGCCTTTTTTAATTAATTCCGATGCAATTTCTGTGTTTCATCGTCTACAAGAAGGTCAGAGGGATTGAGTAAACCTGAAGTGAAGCATCGGAATCCATAACTAGTGTCACAGGAATGTTTCAAATCATTGTCAATAAGAAGAGTCGGTCTTCATGTATTTAAGTCGGCATTGTGCCTTTTGTATTTTATTCCGATGAAATTTCTGTGTTTCATCGTCAATAAGATGGTTCAAGGGATACAGTAAACCTGAAGTGAAGCATCGGAATCCATAACTAGTGTCACAGGAATTTTTCAAAACATAGACAGTTGGAAGAGTCAGTGTTCTTGTACTTAATTCGGCATTACCATTTCGTATTGAATTCCGATGCAATTTATGTGCTTCACCGTTATTAAGAAGGTCAGAGGGATACAGTAAACCTGAAGTGAAGCATCGGAATCTATGACTAGTGGAACAGGAATGGTTCAAACGTAGACAGTAAGAAGAGTCAGTCCTCATGTATCTAAGTCGGCATTGTTCCTTTTGTATATAATTCCGATGCAATTTCTGTGTTTCATCGTCAATATGAAGGTCACAGGTATACTGTAAACCGGAAGTGAAGCATCGGAATCTATAACTAGTGTCACAGGAATGGTTCAAAACATAGACAGTAAGAAAAGTCAGTCGTCTTGTACTTAAGTCGGCATTGAGCCTTTTCTGTTTAATTCCGATGCAATTACTGTGTTTCATCGTCAATTAGAAGGTCAGAGGGATACAGTAAACCTGAAGTGAAGCATCGGAATCTATAACTAGTGTCACAGGAATGGTTCAAAACATAGTCAGTAAAAAGAGTCAGTCTTCTTGTACTTAAGTCGGCATTGCGCCTTTTGTATTTAATTCCGATGCAATTTCTGTGTTTCATCGTCAATAAGTAGGTCCAAGGGATACAGTAAACCTCAAGTGAAGCATCGGAATCTATAACTAGTGTCACAGGAATGGTTCAAAACATAGACAGTAGGAAGAGTCAGTCTTGTTGTACTTAAGTCGGCATTGTGCCTTTTCTGTTTAATTCCGATGCAATTTCTGTGTTTCATCGTCAATAAGAAGGTGAAAGGGATACAGTAAACCTGAAGTGAAGCATCGGAATCTATAACTAGTGTCACAGGAATGGTTCAAAACATAGACGGTAAGAGGAGTCAGTCTTCTTGTACTTAAGTCGGCATTGTGCCTTTTGTATTTAATTCCGATGCAATTTCTGTGTTTCATCGTCAATAAGAAGGTCTAAGGGATACAGTAAACCTCAAGAGAAGCATCGGAATCTATAACTAGTATCACAGGAAAGGTTCAAAGCATAGTCAGTAGGAAGAGTCGGTCTTCATGTACTTAAGTCGGCATTGTGCCTTTTGTGTTTAATTCCGATGCAATTTCTGTGTTTCATCGTCAGTAAGAAGGTCCAAGGGATACAGTAAACCTCAAGTGAAGCATCGGAATCTATAACTAGTGTCACAGGAATGGTTCAAAACGTAGACGGTAAGAGGAGTCAGTCTTCTTGTACTTAAGTCGGCAATTAGCCTTTTCTATTTATTTCCGATGCTATTTCTGTGTTTCATCGTCAATAAGAAGGTCAGAGGGATACAATAAACCTGAAGTAAAGCATCGGAATCTATAACTAGTGTCACAGGAATGGTTCAAAACGTAGCCAGTAAGAAGAGTCAGTTTTCTTGTACCTAAGTAGGAATTGTGGCGTTTCTATTTAATTCCGGTGCAATTTCTGTGTTTCATCGTCAATAAGATGGTCAGAGGGATACAGTAAACCTGAAGTGAAGCATCGGTATCTACAACTAGTGTCACAGGAATGGTTCAAAACATAGTCAGTAAGAAGAGTCAGTTTTCTTGTACTTAAGTCGTTATTGTGCCTTTTGTATCTAATTCCGATGCAATTTCTGTTTTTCATCGTCAATAAGAAGGTCCAATGGATACATTAAACCTGAAGTGAAGCATCGGAATCTATAACTAGTGTCACAGGAATGGTTCAAAACATAGACAGTACGAAAAGTCAGTCGTCTTGTACTTAAGTCGGCATTGTGCCTTTTGTATTTAATTCCGATGCAATTTCTGTGTTTCATCGTCAATAAGAAGGTCTAAGGGATACAGTAAACCTCAAGAGAAGCATCGGAATCTATAACTAGTGTCACAGGAAAGGTTCATAGCATAGTCACTAGGAAGAGTCGGTCTTCGTGTACTTAAGTCGACATTGTGCCTTTTGTATTAAATTCCGACGCAATTTCTGTGTTTCATCGTCAATAAGAAGGTCCAAGGGATACAGTAAACCTCAAGTGAAGCATCGGAATGTATAACTAGTGTCACAGGAATGGTTCAAAACATAGACAGTAGGAAGAGTCAGTCTTCTTGTACTTAAGTCGGCATTGTGCCTTTTGTATTTAATTCCGATGCAATTTCTGTGTTTCATCGTCAATAAGAAGGTCCAAGGGATACAGAAAACTGAAGTCAAGCATCGGAATCTATAACTAGTGTCACAGGAATGGTTCAAAACGTAGCCAGTAAGAAGAGTCAGTTTTCTTGTACCTAAGTAGGAATTGTGTCGTTTCTATTTCATTCCGGTGCAATTTCTGTGTTTCATCGTCAATAAGAAGGTCAGAGGGATACAGTAAACCAGAAGTGAAGCATCGGTATCTATAAACAGTGTCACAGGAATGGTTCAAAACATAGCCAGTAAGAGGAGTCAGTCTTCTTGTACTTAAGTAGCCATTGTGGCGTTTCTATTTAATTCCGATGCAATTTCTGTGTTTCATCGTCAATAAGAAGGTCAGAGGGATACAGTAAACCTGAAGTGAAGCATCGGGAACTATAACTAGTGTCTCAGGAATGGTTCAAAACATAGTCAGTAAGAAGAGTCAGTCTTCTTGTCCTTAAGTCGGCATTGTGCCATTCGTATTTAATTCCGATGAATTTTCTGTGTTTCATCATCAATAAAAATGTCCAAGGGATACAGTAAACCTGGAGTGAAGCATCGGAATCTATAACTTGTGTCACAGGAATGTTTCAAAACATAGACAGTAAGAAGAGTCAGTCTTCTTCTACTTAAGTCGGCATTGTGCCTTTTCTATTTAATGCCGATGCAATTTCTGTGTTTCATCGTCAATAAGAAGGTACAAGGGATACAGTAAAACTGGAGTGAAGCATCGGAATCTATAACTAGTGTCAATGGAATGGTTCAAAGCATAGACAGTTAGAAGAGTCAGTCTTCTTGTACTTAATTCGGCATTGTGATTTTTATATTTAATTCCGATGCAATTTCTGTGTTTCATCGTCAATAGGAAGGTCCAGGGGATACAGTAAACCTGAGGTGAAGCATCGGAATCTGTAACTAGTGTCACAGGAATGGTTCAAAACATAGTCAGTAGGAAGAGTCGGTCTTCATGTACTTAAGTTGGCATTGTGCCTTTTGTATTTAATTCCGATGCAATTTCTGTGTTTCATCGTCAATAAGATGGTCCAAGGGATCCAATAAACCTGAAGTGAAGCATCTTAATCTATAACTAGTGTCACAGGAATGGTTCAAACCATAGACATTAGGAAGAGTCAGACTTCTTGTACTTAAGTCGGCATTGTGCCTTTTGTATTTAATTCCGATGCAATTTCTGTGTTTCATCGTCAATAAGAAGGTCAGAGGGATACAGTAAACCTGAAGTGAAGCATCGGAATCTATAACTAGTGTCACAGGAATGGTTCAAAACATAGTCAGTAGGAAGAGTCAGTCTTCTTGTACTTAAGTCGGCATTGTGCCTTTCGTATTTAATTCCGATGCAATTTCTGTGTTTCATCGTCAATAAGAAGGTCAGAGGGATACAGTAAACCTGAAGTGAAGCATCGGAATCTATAACTAAAGTCACAGGAATGGTTCAAATCATAGACAGGAAGAGGGGTCAGTCTTCTTGTACTTAAGTAGGCATTGTGGCGTTTCTATTTAGTTCCGATGCAAATTCTGTGTTTCATCGTCAATATGAAGGTCAGAGGGATACAGTAAACCTGAAGCGAAGCATCGGGATCTATAACTAGTGTCACAGGAATGGTTCAAAACATAGTCAGTAAGAAGTGTCGGTCTTCATGTACTTAAGTCGGCATTGTGCCTTTTGTATTTAATTCCGATGCAATTTCTGTGTTTCATCGGCAATATGGTCAGAGGGATAAGTAAAGCTGGAGTGAAGCATCGGAATCTATAACTAGTGTCACAGGAATGGTTCAAAACATGGTCAGTAAGAAGAGTCAGTCTTCTTGTACTTAAGTCGGCATTGAGCCTTTTCTATTTATTTCCGATGCAATTTCTGTGTTTCATCGTCAATAAGAAGGTCCAAGGGATACAATAAACCTGGAGTGAAGCATCGGAATCTATAACTAGTGTCACAGGAATGGTTCAAAACATAGACTCTTAGAAGAGTCAGTTTCCTTGTACTTAAGTAGGCATTTTGCCCTTTGTATTTAATTCCGATGCAATTTCTGTGATTCATCGTCAATAAGAAGGTCAAAGGGATACAGTAAAACTGAAGACAAGTATCGGAATCTAATACTAGTGTCACGGGAATGGTTCAAAGCATAGCCAGTAAGATGAGTCAGTCTTCTTGTACTTAAGTAGCCATTGTGGCGTTTCTATTCAATTCCGATGCAATTTCTGTGTTTCATTGTCAATAAGAAGTTCAGAGGGATACAGTAAACCTGAAGTGAAGAATCGGGATCTATAACTAGAGTCACATGAATGGTTCAAAACATAGTCAGTAAGAAGAGTCAGTCTTCTTGTCCTTACGTCGGCATTGTGCATTTTGTATTTAATTCCCATGAATTTTCTGTCTTTCATCGTCAATAAGAAGGTCCAAGGGATACAGTAAACCTGGAGTGAAGCATCGGAATCTAATACTAGTGTCACAGGAATGGTTCAAAGCATAGACAGTAAGAAGAGTCAGTCTTCTTGTACTTAAGTCGGCATTTTGCCTTTTCTATTTAATTCCGATGCAATTTCTGTGTTTCATCGTCAATAAGAAGGTACAAGGGATACAGTAAAACTGGAGTGAAGCATCGGAATCTATAACTAGTGTCAATGGAATGGTTCAATACATAGACGGTAAGATGAGTCAGTCTTCTTGTACTTAAGTCGGCATTGTGCCTTTTGTATTTAATTCCGATGCAATTTCTGTGTTTCATCGTCAATAAGAAGGTCCAAGATATCCAACAAACCTGAAGTGAAGCATCGGAATCTATAACTAGTGTCACAGGAAAGGTTTCAAAGCATAGTCAGTAGGAAGAGTCGGTCTTCATGTACTTAAGTCGACATTGTGCCTTTTGTATTAAATTCCGACGCAATTTCTGTGTTTCATCGTCAATAAGAAGGTACAAGGGATACAGTAAACCTCAAGTGAAGCATCGGAATCTATAACTAGTGTCACAGGAATGGTTCAAAACATAGACAGTAGGAAGAGTCAGTCTTCTTGTACTTAAGTCGGCATTGTGCCTTTTGTATTTAATTCCGATGCAATTTCTGTGTTTCATCGTCAATAAGAAGGTCCAAGGGATACAGAAAACTGAAGTCAAGCATCGGAATCTATAACTAGTGTCACAGGAATGGTTCAAAACGTAGCCAGTAAGAAGAGTCAGTTTTCTTGTACCTAAGTAGGAATTGTGTCGTTTCTATTTCATTCCGGTGCAATTTCTGTGTTTCATCGTCAATAAGAAGGTCAGAGGGATACAGTAAACCAGAAGTGAAGCATCGGTATCTATAAACAGTGTCACAGGAATGGTTCAAAACATAGCCAGTAAGAGGAGTCAGTCTTCTTGTACTTAAGTAGCCATTGTGGCGTTTCTATTTAATTCCGATGCAATTTCTGTGTTTCATCGTCAATAAGAAGGTCAGAGGGATACAGTAAACCTGAAGTGAAGCATCGGGAACTATAACTAGTGTCTCAGGAATGGTTCAAAACATAGTCAGTAAGAAGAGTCAGTCTTCTTGTCCTTAAGTCGGCATTGTGCCATTCGTATTTAATTCCGATGAATTTTCTGTGTTTCATCATCAATAAAAATGTCCAAGGGATACAGTAAACCTGGAGTGAAGCATCGGAATCTATAACTTGTGTCACAGGAATGTTTCAAAACATAGACAGTAAGAAGAGTCAGTCTTCTTCTACTTAAGTCGGCATTGTGCCTTTTCTATTTAATGCCGATGCAATTTCTGTGTTTCATCGTCAATAAGAAGGTACAAGGGATACAGTAAAACTGGAGTGAAGCATCGGAATCTATAACTAGTGTCAATGGAATGGTTCAAAGCATAGACAGTTAGAAGAGTCAGTCTTCTTGTACTTAATTCGGCATTGTGATTTTTATATTTAATTCCGATGCAATTTCTGTGTTTCATCGTCAATAGGAAGGTCCAGGGGATACAGTAAACCTGAGGTGAAGCATCGGAATCTGTAACTAGTGTCACAGGAATGGTTCAAAACATAGTCAGTAGGAAGAGTCGGTCTTCATGTACTTAAGTTGGCATTGTGCCTTTTGTATTTAATTCCGATGCAATTTCTGTGTTTCATCGTCAATAAGATGGTCCAAGGGATCCAATAAACCTGAAGTGAAGCATCTTAATCTATAACTAGTGTCACAGGAATGGTTCAAACCATAGACATTAGGAAGAGTCAGACTTCTTGTACTTAAGTCGGCATTGTGCCTTTTGTATTTAATTCCGATGCAATTTCTGTGTTTCATCGTCAATAAGAAGGTCAGAGGGATACAGTAAACCTGAAGTGAAGCATCGGAATCTATAACTAGTGTCACAGGAATGGTTCAAAACATAGTCAGTAGGAAGAGTCAGTCTTCTTGTACTTAAGTCGGCATTGTGCCTTTCGTATTTAATTCCGATGCAATTTCTGTGTTTCATCGTCAATAAGAAGGTCAGAGGGATACAGTAAACCTGAAGTGAAGCATCGGAATCTATAACTAAAGTCACAGGAATGGTTCAAATCATAGACAGGAAGAGGGGTCAGTCTTCTTGTACTTAAGTAGGCATTGTGGCGTTTCTATTTAGTTCCGATGCAAATTCTGTGTTTCATCGTCAATATGAAGGTCAGAGGGATACAGTAAACCTGAAGCGAAGCATCGGGATCTATAACTAGTGTCACAGGAATGGTTCAAAACATAGTCAGTAAGAAGTGTCGGTCTTCATGTACTTAAGTCGGCATTGTGCCTTTTGTATTTAATTCCGATGCAATTTCTGTGTTTCATCGGCAATATGGTCAGAGGGATAAGTAAAGCTGGAGTGAAGCATCGGAATCTATAACTAGTGTCACAGGAATGGTTCAAAACATGGTCAGTAAGAAGAGTCAGTCTTCTTGTACTTAAGTCGGCATTGAGCCTTTTCTATTTATTTCCGATGCAATTTCTGTGTTTCATCGTCAATAAGAAGGTCCAAGGGATACAATAAACCTGGAGTGAAGCATCGGAATCTATAACTAGTGTCACAGGAATGGTTCAAAACATAGACTCTTAGAAGAGTCAGTTTCCTTGTACTTAAGTAGGCATTTTGCCCTTTGTATTTAATTCCGATGCAATTTCTGTGATTCATCGTCAATAAGAAGGTCAAAGGGATACAGTAAAACTGAAGACAAGTATCGGAATCTAATACTAGTGTCACGGGAATGGTTCAAAGCATAGCCAGTAAGATGAGTCAGTCTTCTTGTACTTAAGTAGCCATTGTGGCGTTTCTATTCAATTCCGATGCAATTTCTGTGTTTCATTGTCAATAAGAAGTTCAGAGGGATACAGTAAACCTGAAGTGAAGAATCGGGATCTATAACTAGAGTCACATGAATGGTTCAAAACATAGTCAGTAAGAAGAGTCAGTCTTCTTGTCCTTACGTCGGCATTGTGCATTTTGTATTTAATTCCCATGAATTTTCTGTCTTTCATCGTCAATAAGAAGGTCCAAGGGATACAGTAAACCTGGAGTGAAGCATCGGAATCTAATACTAGTGTCACAGGAATGGTTCAAAGCATAGACAGTAAGAAGAGTCAGTCTTCTTGTACTTAAGTCGGCATTTTGCCTTTTCTATTTAATTCCGATGCAATTTCTGTGTTTCATCGTCAATAAGAAGGTACAAGGGATACAGTAAAACTGGAGTGAAGCATCGGAATCTATAACTAGTGTCAATGGAATGGTTCAATACATAGACGGTAAGATGAGTCAGTCTTCTTGTACTTAAGTCGGCATTGTGCCTTTTGTATTTAATTCCGATGCAATTTCTGTGTTTCATCGTCAATAAGAAGGTCCAAGATATCCAACAAACCTGAAGTGAAGCATCGGAATCTATAACTAGTGTCACAGGAAAGGTTTCAAAGCATAGTCAGTAGGAAGAGTCGGTCTTCATGTACTTAAGTCGACATTGTGCCTTTTGTATTAAATTCCGACGCAATTTCTGTGTTTCATCGTCAATAAGAAGGTACAAGGGATACAGTAAACCTCAAGTGAAGCATCGGAATCTATAACTAGTGTCACAGGAATGGTTCAAAACATAGACAGTAGCAAGAGTCAGTCTTCTTGTACTTAAGTCGGCATTGTGCCTTTTGTATTTAATTCCAATGCAATTTCTGTGTTTCATCGTCAATAAGAAGGTCCAAGGGATACAGAGAAACTGAAGTCAAGCATCGGAATCTATAACTAGTGTCACAGGAATGGTTCAAAACGTAGCCAGTAAGAAGAGTCAGTTTTCTTGTACCTAAGTAGGAATTGTGGCGTTTCTATTTAATTCCGGTGCAATTTCTGTGTTTCATCGTCAATAAGATGGTCAGAGGGATACAGTAAACCTGAAGTGAAGCATCGGTATCTATAACTAGTGTCACAGGAATGGTTCAAAACATAGTCAGTAAGAAGAGTCAGTTTTCTTGTACTTAAGTCGTTATTGTGCCTTTTGTATCTAATTCCGATGCAATTTCTGTTTTTCATCGTCAATAAGAAGGTCCAATGGATACATTAAACCTGAAGTGAAGCATCGGAATCTATAACTAGTGTCACAGGAACGGTTCAAAACATAGACAGTACGAAAAGTCAGTCGTCTTGTACTTAAGTCGGCATTGTGCCTTTTATATTTAATTCCGATGCAATTTCTGTGTTTCGTCGTCAATAAGAAGGTCTAAGGGATACAGTAAACCTCAAGAGAAGCATCGGAATCTATAACTAGTGTCACAGGAAAGGTTCATAGCATAGTCACTAGGAAGAGTCGGTCTTCGTGTACTTAAGTCGACATTGTGCCTTTTGTATTAAATTCCGACGCAATTTCTGTGTTTCATTGTCAATAAGAAGGTCCAAGGGATACAGTAAACCTCAAGTGAAGCATCAGAATCTATAACTAGTGTCACAGGAATGGTTCAAAACATAGACAGTAGGAAGAGTCAGTCTTCTTGTACTTTAGTCGGCATTGTGCCTTTTGTATTTAATTCCGATGCAATTTCTGTGTTTCATCGTCAATAAGAAGGTCCAAGGGATACAGAAAAACTGAAGTCAAGCATCGGAATCTATAACTAGTGTCACAGGAATGGTTCAAAACGTAGTCAGTAAGAAGAGTCAGTTTTCTTGTACCTAAGTAGGAATTGTGGCGTTTCTATTTAATTCCGGTGCAATTTCTGTGTTTCATCGTCAATAAGAAGGTCAGAGGGATACAGTAAACCAGAAGTGAAGCATCGGTATCTATAAACAGTGTCACAGGAATGGTTCAAAACATAGCCAGTAAGAAGAGTCAGTCTTCTTGTACTTAAGTAGCCATTGTGGCGTTTCTATTTAATTCCGATGCAATTTCTTTGTTTCATCGTCAATAAGAAGGTCAGAGGGATACAGTAAACCTGAAGTGAAGCATCGGGAACTATAACTAGTGTCTCAGGAATGGTTCAAAACATAGTCAGTAAGAAGAGTCAGTCTTCTTGTCCTTAAGTCGGCATTGTGCCTTTTGTATTTAATTCCGATGAATTTTCTGTGTTTCATCATCAATAAAAATGTCCAAGGGATACAGTAAACCTGGAGTGAAGCATCGGAATCTATAACTTGTGTCACAGGAATGGTTCAAAACATAGACAGTAAGAAGAGTCAGTCTTCTTCTACTTAAGTCGGCATTGTGCCTTTCGTATTTAATTCCGATGCAATTTCTGTGTTTCATCGTCAATAAGAAGGTCGGAGGGATACAGTAAACCTGAAGTGAAGCATCGGAATCTATAACTAGTGTCACAGGAATGGTTCAAAACATAGACGGTAAGAGAAGTCAGTCTTCTTGTACTTAAGTCGGCATTGTGCCTTTTGTATTTAATTCCGATGCAATTTCTGTGTTTCATCGTCAATAAGAAGGTCTAAGGGATACAGTAAACCTCAAGAGAAGCATCGGAATCTATAACTAGTATCACAGGAAAGGTTCAAAGCATAGTCAGTAGGAAGAGTCGGTCTTCATGTACTTAAGTCGGCATTGTGCCTTTTGTGTTTAATTCCGATGCAATTTCTGTGTTTCATCGTCAGTAAGAAGGTCCAAGGGATACAGTAAACCTCAAGTGAAGCATCGGAATCTATAACTAGTGTCACAGGAATGGTTCAAAACGTAGACGGTAAGAGGAGTCAGTCTTCTTGTACTTAAGTCGGCAATTAGCCTTTTCTATTTATTTCCGATGCTATTTCTGTGTTTCATCGTCAATAAGAAGGTCAGAGGGATACAATAAACCTGAAGTAAAGCATCGGAATCTATAACTAGTGTCACAGGAATGGTTCAAAACGTAGCCAGTAAGAAGAGTCAGTTTTCTTGTACCTAAGTAGGAATTGTGGCGTTTCTATTTAATTCCGGTGCAATTTCTGTGTTTCATCGTCAATAAGATGGTCAGAGGGATACAGTAAACCTGAAGTGAAGCATCGGTATCTACAACTAGTGTCACAGGAATGGTTCAAAACATAGTCAGTAAGAAGAGTCAGTTTTCTTGTACTTAAGTCGTTATTGTGCCTTTTGTATCTAATTCCGATGCAATTTCTGTTTTTCATCGTCAATAAGAAGGTCCAATGGATACATTAAACCTGAAGTGAAGCATCGGAATCTATAACTAGTGTCACAGGAATGGTTCAAAACATAGACAGTACGAAAAGTCAGTCGTCTTGTACTTAAGTCGGCATTGTGCCTTTTGTATTTAATTCCGATGCAATTTCTGTGTTTCATCGTCAATAAGAAGGTCTAAGGGATACAGTAAACCTCAAGAGAAGCATCGGAATCTATAACTAGTGTCACAGGAAAGGTTCATAGCATAGTCACTAGGAAGAGTCGGTCTTCGTGTACTTAAGTCGACATTGTGCCTTTTGTATTAAATTCCGACGCAATTTCTGTGTTTCATCGTCAATAAGAAGGTCCAAGGGATACAGTAAACCTCAAGTGAAGCATCGGAATGTATAACTAGTGTCACAGGAATGGTTCAAAACATAGACAGTAGGAAGAGTCAGTCTTCTTGTACTTAAGTCGGCATTGTGCCTTTTGTATTTAATTCCGATGCAATTTCTGTGTTTCATCGTCAATAAGAAGGTCCAAGGGATACAGAAAAACTGAAGTCAAGCATCGGAATCTATAACTAGTGTCACAGGAATGGTTCAAAACGTAGCCAGTAAGAAGAGTCAGTTTTCTTGTACCTAAGTAGGAATTGTGTCGTTTCTATTTCATTCCGGTGCAATTTCTGTGTTTCATCGTCAATAAGAAGGTCAGAGGGATACAGTAAACCAGAAGTGAAGCATCGGTATCTATAAACAGTGTCACAGGAATGGTTCAAAACATAGCCAGTAAGAGGAGTCAGTCTTCTTGTACTTAAGTAGCCATTGTGGCGTTTCTATTTAATTCCGATGCAATTTCTGTGTTTCATCGTCAATAAGAAGGTCAGAGGGATACAGTAAACCTGAAGTGAAGCATCGGGAACTATAACTAGTGTCTCAGGAATGGTTCAAAACATAGTCAGTAAGAAGAGTCAGTCTTCTTGTCCTTAAGTCGGCATTGTGCCATTTGTATTTAATTCCGATGAATTTTCTGTGTTTCATCATCAATAAAAATGTCCAAGGGATACAGTAAACCTGGAGTGAAGCATCGGAATCTATAACTTGTGTCACAGGAATGTTTCAAAACATAGACAGTAAGAAGAGTCAGTCTTCTTCTTCTTAAGTCGGCATTGTGCCTTTTCTATTTAATGCCGATGCAATTTCTGTGTTTCATCGTCAATAAGAAGGTACAAGGGATACAGTAAAACTGGAGTGAAGCATCGGAATCTATAACTAGTGTCAATGGAATGGTTCAAAGCATAGACAGTTAGAAGAGTCAGGCTTCTTGTACTTAATTCGGCATTGTGATTTTTATATTTAATTCCGATGCAATTTCTGTGTTTCATCGTCAATAGGAAGGTCCAGGGGATACAGTAAACCTGAGGTGAAGCATCGGAATCTGTAACTAGTGTCACAGGAATGGTTCAAAACATAGTCAGTAGGAAGAGTCGGTCTTCATGTACTTAAGTTGGCATTGTGCCTTTTGTATTTAATTCCGA
This sequence comes from Schistocerca piceifrons, assembly GCF_021461385.2. Lineage (NCBI taxonomy): Eukaryota > Metazoa > Arthropoda > Insecta > Orthoptera > Acrididae > Schistocerca > Schistocerca piceifrons. Next base: position 25,620 of record NW_025728701.1, read on the forward strand.
TGCAATTTCTGTGTTTCATCGTCAATAAGATGGTCCAAGGGATCCAATAAACCTGAAGTGAAGCATCTTAATCTATAACTAGTGTCACAGGAATGGTTCAAACCATAGACATTAGGAAGAGTCAGACTTCTTGTACTTAAGTCGGCATTGTGCCTTTTGTATTTAATTCCGATGCAATTTCTGTGTTTCATCGTCAATAAGAAGGTCAGAGGGATACAGTAAACCTGAAGTGAAGCATCGGAATCTATAACTAGTGTCACAGGAATGGTTCAAAACATAGTCAGTAGGAAGAGTCAGTCTTCTTGTACTTAAGTCGGCATTGTGCCTTTCGTATTTAATTCCGATGCAATTTCTGTGTTTCATCGTCAATAAGAAGGTCAGAGGGATACAGTAAACCTGAAGTGAAGCATCGGAATCTATAACTAAAGTCACAGGAATGGTTCAAATCATAGACAGGAAGAGGGGTCAGTCTTCTTGTACTTAAGTAGGCATTGTGGCGTTTCTATTTAGTTCCGATGCAAATTCTGTGTTTCATCGTCAATATGAAGGTCAGAGGGATACAGTAAACCTGAAGCGAAGCATCGGATCTATAACTAGTGTCACAGGAATGGTTCAAAACATAGTCAGTAAGAAGTGTCGGTCTTCATGTACTTAAGTCGGCATTGTGCCTTTTGTATTTAATTCCGATGCAATTTCTGTGTTTCATCGGCAATATGGTCAGAGGGATAAGTAAAGCTGGAGTGAAGCATCGGAATCTATAACTAGTGTCACAGGAATGGTTCAAAACATGGTCAGTAAGAAGAGTCAGTCTTCTTGTACTTAAGTCGGCATTGAGCCTTTTCTATTTATTTCCGATGCAATTTCTGTGTTTCATCGTCAATAAGAAGGTCCAAGGGATACAATAAACCTGGAGTGAAGCATCGGAATCTATAACTAGTGTCACAGGAATGGTTCAAAACATAGACTCTTAGAAGAGTCAGTTTCCTTGTACTTAAGTAGGCATTTTGCCCTTTGTATTTAATTCCGATGCAATTTCTGTGATTCATCGTCAATAAGAAGGTCAAAGGGATACAGTAAAACTGAAGACAAGTATCGGAATCTAATACTAGTGTCACGGGAATGGTTCAAAGCATAGCCAGTAAGATGAGTCAGTCTTCTTGTACTTAAGTAGCCATTGTGGCGTTTCTATTCAATTCCGATGCAATTTCTGTGTTTCATTGTCAATAAGAAGTTCAGAGGGATACAGTAAACCTGAAGTGAAGAATCGGGATCTATAACTAGAGTCACATGAATGGTTCAAAACATAGTCAGTAAGAAGAGTCAGTCTTCTTGTCCTTACGTCGGCATTGTGCATTTTGTATTTAATTCCCATGAATTTTCTGTCTTTCATCGTCAATAAGAAGGTCCAAGGGATACAGTAAACCTGGAGTGAAGCATCGGAATCTAATACTTGTGTCACAGGAATGGTTCAAAGCATAGACAGTAAGAAGAGTCAGTCTTCTTGTACTTAAGTCGGCATTTTGCCTTTTCTATTTAATTCCGATGCAATTTCTGTGTTTCATCGTCAATAAGAAGGTACAAGGGATACAGTAAAACTGGAGTGAAGCATCGGAATCTATAACTAGTGTCAATGGAATGGTTCAATACATAGACGGTAAGATGAGTCAGTCTTCTTGTACTTAAGTCGGCCTTGTGCCTTTTGTATTTAATTCCGATGCAATTTCTGTGTTTCATCGTCAATAAGAAGGTCCAAGATATCCAACAAACCTGAAGTGAAGCATCGGAATCTATAACTAGTGTCACAGGAAAGGTTCAAAGCATAGTCAGTAGGAAGAGTCGGTCTTCATGTACTTAAGTCGACATTGTGCCTTTTGTATTAAATTCCGACGCAATTTCTGTGTTTCATCGTCAATAAGAAGGTACAAGGGATACAGTAAACCTCAAGTGAAGCATCGGAATCTATAACTAGTGTCACAGGAATGGTTCAAAACATAGACAGTAGCAAGAGTCAGTCTTCTTGTACTTAAGTCGGCATTGTGCCTTTTGTATTTAATTCCAATGCAATTTCTGTGTTTCATCGTCAATAAGAAGGTCCAAGGGATACAGAGAAACTGAAGTCAAGCATCGGAATCCATAACTAGTGTCACAGGAATGGTTCAAAACGTAGCCAGTAAGAAGAGTCAGTTTTCTTGTACCTAAGTAGGAATTGTGGCGTTTCTATTTAATTCCGGTGCAATTTCTGTGTTTCATCGTCAATAAGATGGTCAGAGGGATACAGTAAACCTGAAGTGAAGCATCGGTATCTATAACTAGTGTCACAGGAATGGTTCAAAACATAGTCAGTAAGAAGAGTCAGTTTTCTTGTACTTAAGTCGTTATTGTGCCTTTTGTATCTAATTCCGATGCAATTTCTGTTTTTCATCGTCAATAAGAAGGTCCAATGGATACATTAAACCTGAAGTGAAGCATCGGAATCTATAACTAGTGTCACAGGAACGGTTCAAAACATAGACAGTACGAAAAGTCAGTCGTCTTGTACTTAAGTCGGCAATGTGCCTTTTGTATTTAATTCCGATGCAATTCTGTGTTTCGTCGTCAATAAGAAGGTCTAAGGGATACAGTAAACCTCAAGAGAAGCATCGGAATCTATAACTAGTGTCACAGGAAAGGTTCATAGCATAGTCACTAGGAAGAGTCGGTCTTCGTGTACTTAAGTCGACATTGTGCCTTTTGTATTAAATTCCGACGCAATTTCTGTGTTTCATTGTCAATAAGAAGGTCCAAGGGATACAGTAAACCTCAAGTGAAGCATCAGAATCTATAACTAGTGTCACAGGAATGGTTCAAAACATAGACAGTAGGAAGAGTCAGTCTTCTTGTACTTTAGTCGGCATTGTGCCTTTTGTATTTAATTCCGATGCAATTTCTGTGTTTCATCGTCAATAAGAAGGTCCAAGGGATACAGAAAAACTGAAGTCAAGCATCGGAATCTATAACTAGTGTCACAGGAATGGTTCAAAACGTAGTCAGTAAGAAGAGTCAGTTTTCTTGTACCTAAGTAGGAATTGTGGCGTTTCTATTTAATTCCGGTGCAATTTCTGTGTTTCATCGTCAATAAGAAGGTCAGAGGGATACAGTAAACCAGAAGTGAAGCATCGGTATCTATAAACAGTGTCACAGGAATGGTTCAAAACATAGCCAGTAAGAAGAGTCAGTCTTCTTGTACTTAAGTAGCCATTGTGGCGTTTCTATTTAATTCCGATGCAATTTCTTTGTTTCATCGTCAATAAGAAGGTCAGAGGGATACAGTAAACCTGAAGTGAAGCATCGGGAACTATAACTAGTGTCTCAGGAATGGTTCAAAACATAGTCAGTAAGAAGAGTCAGTCTTCTTGTCCTTAAGTCGGCATTGTGCCTTTTGTATTTAATTCCGATGAATTTTCTGTGTTTCATCATCAATAAAAATGTCCAAGGGATACAGTAAACCTGGAGTGAAGCATCGGAATCTATAACTTGTGTCACAGGAATGGTTCAAAACATAGACAGTAAGAAGAGTCAGTCTTCTTCTACTTAAGTCGGCATTGTGCCTTTCGTATTTAATTCCGATGCAATTTCTGTGTTTCATCGTCAATAAGAAGGTCAGAGGGATACAGTAAACCTGAAGTGAAGCATCGGAATCTATAACTAGTGTCACAGGAATGGTTCAAAACATAGACGGTAAGAGAAGTCAGTCTTCTTGTACTTAAGTCGGCATTGTGCCTTTTGTATTTAATTCCGATGCAATTTCTGTGTTTCATCGTCAATAAGAAGGTCTAAGGGATACAGTAAACCTCAAGAGAAGCAACGGAATCTATAACTAGTATCACAGGAAAGGTTCAAAGCATAGTCAGTAGGAAGAGTCGGTCTTCATGTACTTAAGTCGGCATTGTGCCTTTTGTGTTTAATTCCGATGCAATTTCTGTGTTTCATCGTCAGTAAGAAGGTCCAAGGGATACAGTAAACCTCAAGTGAAGCATCGGAATCTATAACTAGTGTCACAGGAATGGTTCAAAACGTAGACGGTAAGAGGAGTCAGTCTTCTTGTACTTAAGTCGGCAATTAGCCTTTTCTATTTATTTCCGATGCTATTTCTGTGTTTCATCGTCAATAAGAAGGTCAGAGGGATACAATAAACCTGAAGTAAAGCATCGGAATCTATAACTAGTGTCACAGCAATGGTTCAAAACGTAGCCAGTAAGAAGAGTCAGTTTTCTTGTACCTAAGTAGGAATTGTGGCGTTTCTATTTAATTTCGGTGCAATTTCTGTGTTTCATCGTCAATAAGATGGTCAGAGGGATACAGTAAACCTGAAGTGAAGCATCGGTATCTATAACTAGTGTCACAGGAATGGTTCAAAACATAGTCAGTAAGAAGAGTCAGTTTTCTTGTACTTAAGTCGTTATTGTGCCTTTTGTATCTAATTCCGATGCAATTTCTGTTTTTCATCGTCAATAAGAAGGTCCAATGGATACATTAAACCTGAAGTGAAGCATCGGAATCTATAACTAGTGTCACAGGAATGGTTCAAAACATAGACAGTACGAAAAGTCAGTCGTCTTGTACTTAAGTCGGCATTGTGCCTTTTGTATTTAATTCCGATGCAATTTCTGTGTTTCATCGTCAATAAGAAGGTCTAAGGGATACAGTAAACCTCAAGAGAAGCATCGGAATCTATAACTAGTGTCACAGGAATGGTTCAAAACGTAGCCAGTAAGAAGAGTCAGTTTTCTTGTACCTAAGTAGGAATTGTGGCGTTTCTATTTAATTCCGGTGCAATTTCTGTGTTTCATCGTCAATAAGAAGGTCAGAGGGATACAGTAAACCAGAAGTGAAGCATCGGTATCTATAAACAGTGTCACAGGAATGGTTCAAAACATAGCCAGTAAGAGGAGTCAGTCTTCTTGTACTTAAGTAGCCATTGTGGCGTTTCTATTTAATTCCGATGCAATTTCTGTGTTTCATCGTCAATAAGAAGGTCAGAGCGATACAGTAAACCTGAAGTGAAGCATCGGGAACTATAACTAGTGTCTCAGGAATGGTTCAAAACATAGTCAGTAAGAAGAGTCAGTCTTCTTGTCCTTAAGTCGGCATTGTGCCATTTGTATTTAATTCCGATGAATTTTCTGTGTTTCATCATCAATAAAAATGTCCAAGGGATACAGTAAATCTGGAGTGAAGCATCGGAATCTATAACTTGTGTCACAGGAATGGTTCAAAACATAGACAGTAAGAAGAGTCAGTCTTCTTCTACTTAAGTCGGCATTGTGCCTTTTCTATTTAATGCCGATGCAATTTCTGTGTTTCATCGTCAATAACAAGGTACAAGGGATACAGTAAAACTGGAGTGAAGCATCGGAATCTATAACTAGTGTCAATGGAATGGTTCAAAGCATAGACAGTAAGAAGAGTCAGTCTTCTTGTACTTAATTCGGCATTGTGCTTTTTATATTTAATTCCGATGCAATTTCTGTGTTTCATCGTCAATAGGAAGGTCCAGGGGATACAGTAAACCTGAGGGGGAAGCATCGGAATCTGTAACTAGTGTCACAGGAATGGTTCAAAACATAGTCAGTAGGAAGAGTCGGTCTTCATGTACTTAAGTTGGCATTGTGCCTTTTGTATTTAATTCCGATGCAATTTCTGTGTTTCATCGTCAATAAGATGGTCCAAGGGATCCAATAAACCTGAAGTGAAGCATCTTAATCTATAACTAGTGTCACAGGAATGGTTCAAACCATAGACATTAGGAAGAGTCAGACTTCTTGTACTTAAGTCGGCATTGTGCCTTTTGTATTTAATTCCGATGCAATTTCTGTGTTTCATCGTCAATAAGAAGGTCAGAGGGATACAGTAAACCTGAAGTGAAGCATCGGAATCTATAACTAGTGTCACAGGAATGGTTCAAAACATAGTCAGTAGGAAGAGTCAGTCTTCTTGTACTTAAGTCGGCATTGTGCCTTTCGTATTTAATTCCGATGCAATTTCTGTGTTTCATCGTCAATAAGAAGGTCAGAGGGATACAGTAAACCTGAAGTGAAGCATCGGAATCTATAACTAAAGTCACAGGAATGGTTCAAATCATAGACAGGAAGAGGGGTCAGTCTTCTTGTACTTAAGTCGGCATTGTGCCTTTTGTATTTAATTCCGATGCAATTTCTGTGTTTTATCGTCAATAAGTAGGTCCAAGGGATAGAGTAAAACTGAAGTCAAGCATCGGAATCTATAACTAGTGTCACAGGAATGGTTCAAAAACATAGCCAGGAAGAAGAGTCAGTCTTCTGGTACTTAAGTAGGCATTGTGGCGTATCTATGTAATTCCGATGCAAATTCTGTGTTTCATCGTCAATATGAAGGTCAGAGGGATACAGTAAACCTGAAGCGAAGCATCGGGATCTATAACTAGTGTCACAGGAATGGTTCAAACATAGTCAGTAAGAAGTGTCGGTCTTCATGTACTTAAGTCGGCATTGTGCCTTTTGTATCTAATTCCGATGCAATTTCTGTGTTTCATCGGCAATATGGTCAGAGGGATAAGTAAAGCTGGAGTGAAGCATCGGAATCTATAACTAGTGTCACAGGAATGGTTCAAAACATGGTCAGTAAGAAGAGTCAGTCTTCTTGTACTTAAGTCGGCATTGAGCGTTTTCTATTTATTTCCGATGCAATTTCTGTGTTTCATCGTCAATAAGAAGGTCAGAGGGATACAATATACCTGAAGTAAAGCATCGGAATCTATAACTAGTGTCACAGGAATGGTTCAAACATAGTCAGTAAGAACAGTCAGTCTTCTTGTCCCTAAATCGCATTGTGCCTTTTTTATTTAATTCCGATGCAATTTCTGTGTTTCATCGTCAATAAGAAGGTCCAAGGGATACAATAAACCTGGAGTGAAGCATCGGAATCTATAACTAGTGTCACAGGAATGGTTCAAAACATAGACTCTTAGAAGAGTCAGTTTCCGTGTACTTAAGTAGGCATTTTGCCCTTTGTATTTAATTCCGATGCAATTTCTGTGATTCATCGTCAATAAGAAGTTCAGAGGGATACAGTAACCCTGAAGTGAAGAATCGGGATCTATAACTAGAGTCACAGGAATGGTTCAAAACATAGTCAGTAAGAAGAGTCAGTCTTCTTGTCCTTACGTCGGCATTGTGCCTTTTGTATTTAATTCCCATGAATTTTCTGTCTTTCATCGTCAATAAGAAGGTCCAAGGGATACAGTAAACCTGGAGTGAAGCATCGGAATCTAATACTAGTGTCACAGGAATGGTTCAAAGCATAGACAGTAAGAAGAGTCAGTCTTCTTGTACTTAAGTCGGCATTTTGCCTTTTCTATTTAATTCCGATGCAATTTCTGTGTTTCATCGTCAACAAGAAGGTACAAGGGATACAGTAAAACTGGAGTGAAGCATCGGAATCTATAACTAGTGTCAATGGAATGGTTCAATACATAGACGGTAAGATGAGTCAGTCTTCTTGTACTTAAGTCGGCATTGTGCCTTTTGTATTTAATTCCGATGCAATTTCTGTGTTTCATCGTCAATAAGAAGGTCCAAGATATCCAACAAACCTGAAGTGAAGCATCGGAATCTATAACTAGTGTCACAGGAAAGGTTCAAAGCATAGTCAGTAGGAAGAGTCGGTCTTCATGTACTTAAGTCGACATTGTGCCTTTTGTATTAAATTCCGACGCAATTTCTGTGTTTCATCGTCAATAAGAAGGTACAATTGATACAGTAAACCTCAAGTGAAGCATCGGAATCTATAACTAGTGTCACAGGAATGGTTCAAAACATAGACAGTAGCAAGAGTCAGTCTTCTTGTACTTAAGTCGGCATTGTGCCTTTTGTATTTAATTCCAATGCCATTTCTGTGTTTCATCGTCAATAAGAAGGTCCAAGGGATACAGAAAAACTGAAGTCAAGCATCGGAATCTATAACTAGTGTCACAGGAATGGTTCAAAACGTAGCCAGTAAGAAGAGTCAGTTTTCTTGTACCTAAGTAGGAATTGTGGCGTTTCTATTTAATTCCGGTGCAATTTCTGTGTTTCATCGTCAATAAGATGGTCAGAGGGATACAGTAAACCTGAAGTGAAGCATCGGTATCTATAACTAGTGTCACAGGAATGGTTCAAAACATAGTCAGTAAGAAGAGTCAGTTTTCTTGTACTTAAGTCGTTATTGTGCCTTTTGTATCTAATTCCGATGCAATTTCTGTTTTTAATCGTCATTAAGAAGGTCAGAGGGATACAGTAAACCAGAAGTGAAGCATCGGTATCTATAAACAGTGTCACAGGAATGGTTCAAAACATAGCCAGTAAGAAGAGTCAGTCTTCTTGTACTTAAGTAGCCATTGTGGCGTTTCTATTTAATTCCGATGCAATTTCTGTGTTTCATCGTCAATAAGAAGGTCAGAGGGATACAGTAAACCTGAAGTGAAGCATCGGGAACTATAACTAGTGTCTCAGGAATGGTTCAAAACATAGTCAGTAAGAAGAGTCAGTCTTCTTGTCCTTAAGTCGGCATTGTGCCTTTTGTATTTAATTCCGATGAATTTTCTGTGTTTCATCATCAATAAAAATGTCCAAGGGATACAGTAAACCTGGAGTGAAGCATCGGAATCTATAACTTGTGTCACGGGAATGGTTCAAAACATAGACAGTAAGAAGAGTCAGTCTTCTTCTACTTAAGTCGGCATTGTGCCTTTTCTATTTAATGCCGATGCAATTTCTGTGTTTCATCGTCAATAAGAAGGTACAAGGGATACAGTAAAACTGGAGTGAAGCATCGGAATCTATAACTAGTGTCAATGGAATGGTTCAAAGCATAGACAGTAAGAAGAGTCAGTCTTCTTGTACTTAATTCGGCATTGTGCTTTTTATATTTAATTCCGATGCAATTTCTGTGTTTCATCGTCAATAGGAAGGTCCAGGGGATACAGTAAACCTGAGGTGAAGCATCGGAATCTGTAACTAGTGTCACAGGAATGGTTCAAAGCATAGTCAGTAGGAAGAGTCGGTCTTCATGTACTTAAGTTGGCATTGTGCCTTTTGTATTTAATTCTGATGCAATTTCTGTGTTTCATCGTCAATAAGATGGTCCAAGGGATCCAATAAACCTGAAGTGAAGCATCTTAATCTATAACTAGTGTCACAGGAATGGTTCAAACCATAGACATTAGGAAGAGTCAGACTTCTTGTACTTAAGTCGGCATTGTGCCTTTTGTATTTAATTCCGATGCAATTTCTGTGTTTCATCGTCAATAAGAAGGTCAGAGGGATACAGTAAACCTGAAGTGAAGCAACGGAATCTATAACTAGTGTCACAGGAATGGTTCAAAACATAGTCAGTAGGAAGAGTCAGTCTTCTTGTACTTAAGTCGGCATTGTGCCTTTCGTATTTAATTCCGATGCAATTTCTGTGTTTCATCGTCAATAAGAAGGTCAGAGGGATACAGTAAACCTGAAGTGAAGCATCGGAATCTATAACTAAAGTCACAGGAATGGTTCAAATCATAGACAGGAAGAGGGGTCAGTCTTCTTGTACTTAAGTCGGCATTGTGCCTTTTGTATTTAATTCCGATGCAATTTCTGTGTTTTATTGTCAATAAGTAGGTCCAAGGGATAGAGTAAAACTGAAGTCAAGCATCGGAATCTATAACTAGTGTCACAGGAATGGTTCAAAACATAGCCAGGAAGAAGAGTCAGTCTTCTTGTACTTAAGTAGGCATTGTGGCGTTTCTATTTAATTCCGATGCAAATTCTGTGTTTCATCGTCAATATGAAGGTCAGAGGGATACAGTAAACCTGAAGCGAAGCATCGGGATCTATAACTAGTGTCACAGGAATGGTTCAAAACATAGTCAGTAAGAAGTGTCGGTCTTCATGTACTTAAGTCGGCATTGTGCCTTTTGTATTTAATTCCGATGCAATTTCTGTGTTTCATCGGCAATATGGTCAGAGGGATAAGTAAAGCTGGAGTGAAGCATCGGAATCTATAACTAGTGTCACAGGAATGGTTCAAAACATGGTCAGTAAGAAGAGTCAGTCTTCTTGTACTTAAGTCGTCATTGAGCCTTTTCTATTTATTTCCGATGCAATTTCTGTGTTTCATCGTCAATAAGAAGGTCAGAGGGATACAATAAACCTGAAGTAAAGCATCGGAATCTATAACTAGTGTCACAGGAATGGTTCAAACATAGTCAGTAAGAACAGTCAGTCTTCTTGTCTCAAGTCGGCATTGTGCCTTTTTTATTTAATTCCGATGCAATTTCTGTGTTTCATCGTCAATAAGAAGGTCCAAGGGATACAATAAACCTGGAGTGAAGCATCGGAATCTATAACTAGTGTCACAGGAATGGTTCAAAACATAGACTCTTAGAAGAGTCAGTTTCCGTGTACTTAAGTAGGCATTTTGCCCTTTGTATTTAATTCCGATGCAATTTCTGTGATTCATCGTCAATAAGAAGGTCCAAGGGATACAGTAAAACTGAAGTCAAGTATCGGAATCTAATACTAGTGTCACGGGAATGGTTCAAAGCATAGCCAGTAAGATGAGTCAGTCTTCTTGTACTTAAGTAGCCATTGTGGCGTTTCTATTTAATTCCGATGCAATTTCTGTGTTTCATTGTCAATAAGAAGTTCAGAGGGATATAGTAAACCTGAAGTGAAGAATCGGGAACTATAACTAGAGTCACAGGAATGGTTCAAAACATAGTCAGTAAGAAGAGTCAGTCTTCTTGTCCTTACGTCGGCATTGTGCCTTTTGTATTTAATTCCCATGAATTTTCTGTCTTTCATCGTCAATAAGAAGGTCCAAGGGATACAGTAAACCTGGAGTGAAGCATCGGAATCTAATACTAGTGTCACAGGAATGGTTCAAAGCATAGACAGTAAGAAGAGTCAGTCTTCTTGTACTTAAGTCGGCATTTTGCCTTTTCTATTTAATTCCGATGCAATTTCTGTGTTTCATCGTCAATAAGAAGGTACAAGGGATACAGTAAAACTGGAGTGAAGCATCGGAATCTATAACTAGTGTCAATGGAATGGTTCAATACATAGACGGTAAGATGAGTCAGTCTTCTTGTATTTAAGTCGGCATTGTGCCTTTTGTATTTAATTCCGATGCAATTTCTGTGTTTCATCGTCAATAAGAAGGTCTAAGGGATACAGTAAACCTCAAGAGAAGCATCGGAATCTATAACTAGTGTCACAGGAGAGGTTCAAAGCATAGTCAGTAGGAAGAGTCGGTCTTCATGTACTTAAGTCGGCATTGTGCCTTTTGTATTTAATTCCAATGCAATTTCTGTGTTTCATCGTCAATAAGAAGGTCCAAGGGATACAGAAAAACTGAAGTCAAGCATCGGAATCTATAAGTAGTGTCACAGGAATGGTTCAAAACGTAGCCAGTAAGAAGAGTCAGTTTTCTTGTACCTAAGTAGGAATTGTGGCGTTTCTATTTAATTCCGGTGCAATTTCTGTGTTTCATCGTCTATAAGATGGTCAGAGGGATACAGTAAACCTGAAGTGAAGCATCGGTATCTATAACTAGTGTCACAGGAATGGTTCAAAACATAGTCAGTAAGAAGAGTCAGTTTTCTTGTACTTAAGTCGTTATTGTGCCTTTTGTATCTAATTCCGATGCAATTTCTGTTTTTCATCGTCATTAAGAAGGTCCAATGGATACATTAAACCTGAAGTGAAGCATCGGAATCTATAACTAGTGTTACAGGAATGGTTCAAAACATAGACAGTACGAAAAGTCAGTCGTCTTGTACTTAAGTCGGCATTGTGCCTTTTGTATTTAATTCCGATGCAATTTCTGTGTTTCATCGTCAATAAGAAGGTCTAAGGGATACAGTAAACCTCAAGAGAAGCATCGGAATCTATAACTAGTGTCAGAGGAAAGGTTCATAGCATAGTCACTAGGAAGAGTCGGTCTTCGTGTACTTAAGTCGACATTGTGCCTTTTGTATTAAATTCCGACGCAATTTCTGTGTTTCATCGTCAATAAGAAGGTCCAAGGGATACAGTAAACCTCAAGTGGAGCATCAGAATCTATAACTAGTGTCACAGGAATGGTTCAAAACATAGACAGTAGGAAGAGTCAGTCTTCTTGTACTTAAGTCGGCATTGTGCCTTTTGTATTTAATTCCGATGCAATTTCTGTGTTTCATCGTCAATAAGAAGGTCCAAGGGATACAGAAAAACTGAAGTCAAGCATCGGAATCTATAACTAGTGTCACAGGAATGGTTGAAAACATAGTCAGTAAGAAGAGTCAGTTTCCTTGTACTTAAGTCGTTATTGTGCCTTTTGTATCTAATTCCGATGCAATTTCTGTTTTTCATCGTCATTAAGAAGGTCCAATTAATACATTAAACCTGAAGTGAAGCATCGGAATCTATAACTAGTGTTACAGGAATGGTTCAAAACATAGACAGTACGAAAAGTCAGTCGTCTTGTACTTAAGTCGGCATTGTGCCTTTTGTGTTTAATTCCGATTCAATTTCTGTGATTCATCGTCTATAAGAAGGCCCAAGGGATACAGTAAACCTGAAGTGAAGCATCGGACTCTGCAACAAGTGTCACAGAAATGGTTCAAAACATGGTCAGTAAGAAGAGTCAGTCTTCTTGTACTTAAGTCGGCATTGAGCCTTTTCTATTTATTTCCGATGCAATTTCTGTGTTTCTTCGTCAATAAGAAGGTCAGAGGGATACAGTAAACCTTAAGAGAAGCATCGGAATCTATAACTAGTGTCACAGGAAAGGTTCAAAGCATAGTCAGTAGGAAGAGTCGGTCTTCAGGTACTTAAGTCGACATTGTGCCTTTTGTATTTAATTCCAATGCAATTTCTGTGTTTCATCGTCAATAAGAAGGTCCAAGGGATACAGAAAAACTGAAGTCAAGCATCGGAATCTATAACTAGTGTCACAGGAATGGTTCAAAACGTAGCCAGTAAGAAGAGTCAGTTTTCTTGTACGTAAGTAGGAATTGTGGCGTTTCTATTTAATTCCGGTGCAATTTCTGTGTTTCATCGTCAATAAGATGGTCAGAGGGATACAGTAAACCTGAAGTGAAGCATCGGTATCTATAACTAGTGTCACAGGAATGGTTCAAAACATAGTCAGTAAGAAGAGTCAGTCTTCTTGTACTTAAGTCGGCATTGTGCCTTTTGTATTTAATTCCGATGCAATTTCTGTATTTCATCGTCAATAAAAAGGTCTAATGGATACAGTAAACCTGAAGTGAAGCATCGGAATCTATAACTAGTATCACAGGAATGGTTCAAAACATAGACAGTACGAAAAGTCAGTCGTCTTGTACTTAAGTCGGCATTGTGCCTTTTGTATTTAATTCCGATGCAATTTCTGTGTTTCATCGTCAATAAGAAGGTCAAGGGATACAGAAAAACTGAAGTCAAGCATCGGAATCTATAACTAGTGTCACTGGAATGGTTCAAAATACGGACAGTAAGAAGAGTCAGTCATCTTGTACTTTAGTCGGCATTGTGCCTTTTGTGTTTAATTCCGATTCAATTTCTGTGATTCATCGTCTATAAGAAGGCCCAAGGGATACAGTAAACCTGAAGTGAAGCATCGGACTCTGCAACAAGTGTCACAGAAATGGTTCAGAACATAGACAGTAGAAGAGTCAGTTTTCTTGTACTTTAGTCGGCATTGTGCCTTTTGTATTAAATTCCGATGCAATTTCTGTGTTTCATCGGCAATATGGTCAGAGGGATAAGTAAAGCTGGAGTGAAGCATCGGAATCTATAACTAGTGTCACAGGAATGGTTCAAAACATGGTCAGTAAGAAGAGTCAGTCTTCTTGTACTTAAGTCGGCATTGAGCCTTTTCTATTTATTTCCGATACAATTTCTGTGTTTCATCGTCAATAAGAAGGTCAGAGGGATACAAGAAACCTGAAGTAAAGCATCGGAATCTATAACTAGTGTCACAGGAATGGCTCAAAACATAGTCCGTAAGAACAGTCGGTCTTCTTGTCCCTAAGTCGGCATTGTGCTTTTTTATTTAATTCCGATGCAATTTCTGTGTTTCATCGTCAATAAGAAGGTCCTAGGGATACAATAAACCGGGAGTGAAGCATCGGAATCTATAACTAGTGTCACAGGAATGGTTCAAAACATAGACTCTTAGAAGAGTCAGTTTCCGTGTACTTAAGTAGGCATTTTGCCCTTTGTATTTAATTCCGATGCAATTTCTGTGATTCATCGTCAATAAGAAGGTCCAAGGGATACAGAAAAACTGAAGTCAAGCATCGGAATCTAATACTAGTGTCACGGGAATGGTTCAAAGCATAGTCAGTAAGATGAGTCAGTCTTCTTGTACTTAAGTAGCCATTGTGGCGTTTCTATTTAATTCCGATGCAATTTCTGTGTTTCATCGTCAATAAGAAGGTCAGAGGGATACAGTAAACCTGAAGTGAAGCATCGGGATCTATAACTAGTGTCACAGGAATGGTTCAAAACATAGTCAGTAAGAAGAGTCAGTCTTCTTGTCCTTACGTCGGCATTGTGCCTTTTGTATTTAATTCCGATGAATTTTCTGTCTTTCATCGTCAATAAGAAGGTCCAAGGGATACAGTAAACCTGGAGTGAAGCATCGGAATCTATAACTAGTGTCACAGGAATGGTTCAAAACATAGACAGTAAGAAGAGTCAGTCTTCTTGTACTTAAGTCGGCATTTTGACTTTTCTATTTAATTCCGATGCAATTTCTGTGATTCATCGTCTATAAGAAGGCCCAAGGGATACAGTAAACCTGAAGTGAAGCATCGGACTCTGCAACAAGTGTCACAGAAATGGTTCAAAACATGGTCAGTAAGAAGAGTCAGTCTTCTTGTACTTAAGTCGGCATTGAGCCTTTTCTATTTATTTCCGATGCAATTTCTGTGTTTCTTCGTCAATAAGAAGGTCAGAGGGATACAGTAAACCTTAAGAGAAGCATCGGAATCTATAACTAGTGTCACAGGAAAGGTTCAAAGCATAGTCAGTAGGAAGAGTCGGTCTTCAGGTACTTAAGTCGACATTGTGCCTTTTGTATTTAATTCCAATGCAATTTCTGTGTTTCATCGTCAATAAGAAGGTCCAAGGGATACAGAAAAACTGAAGTCAAGCATCGGAATCTATAACTAGTGTCACAGGAATGGTTCAAAACGTAGCCAGTAAGAAGAGTCAGTTTTCTTGTACGTAAGTAGGAATTGTGGCGTTTCTATTTAATTCCGGTGCAATTTCTGTGTTTCATCGTCAATAAGATGGTCAGAGGGATACAGTAAACCTGAAGTGAAGCATCGGTATCTATAACTAGTGTCACAGGAATGGTTCAAAACATAGTCAGTAAGAAGAGTCAGTCTTCTTGTACTTAAGTCGGCATTGTGCCTTTTGTATTTAATTCCGATGCAATTTCTGTATTTCATCGTCAATAAAAAGGTCTAATGGATACAGTAAACCTGAAGTGAAGCATCGGAATCTATAACTAGTATCACAGGAATGGTTCAAAACATAGACAGTACGAAAAGTCAGTCGTCTTGTACTTAAGTCGGCATTGTGCCTTTTGTATTTAATTCCGATGCAATTTCTGTGTTTCATCGTCAATAAGAAGGTCAAGGGATACAGAAAAACTGAAGTCAAGCATCGGAATCTATAACTAGTGTCACTGGAATGGTTCAAAATACGGACAGTAAGAAGAGTCAGTCATCTTGTACTTTAGTCGGCATTGTGCCTTTTGTGTTTAATTCCGATTCAATTTCTGTGATTCATCGTCTATAAGAAGGCCCAAGGGATACAGTAAACCTGAAGTGAAGCATCGGACTCTGCAACAAGTGTCACAGAAATGGTTCAGAACATAGACAGTAGAAGAGTCAGTTTTCTTGTACTTTAGTCGGCATTGTGCCTTTTGTATTAAATTCCGATGCAATTTCTGTGTTTCATCGGCAATATGGTCAGAGGGATAAGTAAAGCTGGAGTGAAGCATCGGAATCTATAACTAGTGTCACAGGAATGGTTCAAAACATGGTCAGTAAGAAGAGTCAGTCTTCTTGTACTTAAGTCGGCATTGAGCCTTTTCTATTTATTTCCGATACAATTTCTGTGTTTCATCGTCAATAAGAAGGTCAGAGGGATACAAGAAACCTGAAGTAAAGCATCGGAATCTATAACTAGTGTCACAGGAATGGCTCAAAACATAGTCCGTAAGAACAGTCGGTCTTCTTGTCCCTAAGTCGGCATTGTGCTTTTTTATTTAATTCCGATGCAATTTCTGTGTTTCATCGTCAATAAGAAGGTCCTAGGGATACAATAAACCGGGAGTGAAGCATCGGAATCTATAACTAGTGTCACAGGAATGGTTCAAAACATAGACTCTTAGAAGAGTCAGTTTCCGTGTACTTAAGTAGGCATTTTGCCCTTTGTATTTAATTCCGATGCAATTTCTGTGATTCATCGTCAATAAGAAGGTCCAAGGGATACAGAAAAACTGAAGTCAAGCATCGGAATCTAATACTAGTGTCACGGGAATGGTTCAAAGCATAGTCAGTAAGATGAGTCAGTCTTCTTGTACTTAAGTAGCCATTGTGGCGTTTCTATTTAATTCCGATGCAATTTCTGTGTTTCATCGTCAATAAGAAGGTCAGAGGGATACAGTAAACCTGAAGTGAAGCATCGGGATCTATAACTAGTGTCACAGGAATGGTTCAAAACATAGTCAGTAAGAAGAGTCAGTCTTCTTGTCCTTACGTCGGCATTGTGCCTTTTGTATTTAATTCCGATGAATTTTCTGTCTTTCATCGTCAATAAGAAGGTCCAAGGGATACAGTAAACCTGGAGTGAAGCATCGGAATCTATAACTAGTGTCACAGGAATGGTTCAAAACATAGACAGTAAGAAGAGTCAGTCTTCTTGTACTTAAGTCGGCATTTTGACTTTTCTATTTAATTCCGATGCAATTTCTGTGTTTCATCGTCAATAAGAAGGTACAAGGGATACAGTAAAACTGGAGTGAAGCATCGGAATCTATAACTAGTGTCAATGAAATGGTTCAAAACATAGACGGTAATATGAGTCAGTCTTCTTGTACTTAAGTCGGCATTTTGCCTTTTGTATTTAATTCCGATGCAATTTCTGTGTTTCATCGTCAATAAGAAGGTCTAAGGGATACAGTAAACCTTAAGAGAAGCATCGGAATCTATAACTAGTGTCACAGGAAAGGTTCAAAGCATAGTCAGTAGGAAGAGTCGGTCTTCAAGTACTTAAGTCGACATTGTGCCTTTTGTATTTAATTCCAATGCAATTTCTGTGTTTCATCGTCAATAAGAAGGTCCAAGGGATACAGAAAAACTGAAGTCAAGCATCGGAATCTATAACTAGTGTCACAGGAATGGTTCAAAACGTAGCCAGTAAGAAGAGTCAGTTTTCTTGTACCTAAGTAGGAATTGTGGCGTTTCTATTTAATTCCGGTGCAATTTCCGTGTTTCATCGTCAATAAGATGGTCAGAGGGATACAGTAAACCTGAAGTGAAGCATCGGTATCTATAACTAGTGTCACAGGAATGGTTCAAAACATAGTCAGTAAGAAGAGTCAGTCTTCTTGTACTTAAGTCGGCATTGTGCCTTTTGTATTTAATTCCGATGCAATTTCTGTATTTCATCGTCAATAAGAAGGTCTAATGGATACAGTAAACCTGAAGTGAAGCATCGGAATCTATAACTAGTATCACAGGAATGGTTCAAAACATAGACAGTACGAAAAGTCAGTCGTCTTGTACTTAAGTCGGCATTGTGCCTTTTGTATTTAATTCCGATGCAATTTCTGTGTTTCATCGTCAATAAGAAGGTCTAAGGGATACAGTAAACCTCAAGAGAAGCATCGGAATCTATAACTAGTGTCACAGGAAAGGTTCAAAGCATAGTCAGTAGGAAGAGTCGGTCTTCATGTACTTAAGTCGACATTGTGCCTTTTGTATTAAATTCCGACGCAATTTCTGTGTTTCATCGTCAATAAGAAGGTCCAAGGGATACAGTAAACCTCAAGTGATGCATCGGAATCTATAACTAGTGTCACAGGAATGGTTCAAAACATAGACAGTAGGAAGAGTCAGTCTTCTTGTACTTAAGTCGGCATTGTGCCTTTTGTATTTAATTCCGATGCAATTTCTGTGTTTCATCGTCAATAAGAAGGTCAAGGGATACAGAAAAACTGAAGTCAAGCATCGGAATCTATAACTAGTGTCACAGGAATGGTTCAAAACGTAGCCAGTAAGAAGACTCAGTTTTCTTGTACCTAAGTAGGAATTGTGGCGTTTCTATTTAATTCCGGTGCAATTTCTGTGTTTCATCGTCAATAAGAAGGTCAGAGGGATACAGTAAACCTGAAGTGAAGCATCGGTATCTATAACTAGTGTCACAGGAATGGTTCAAAACATAGCCAGTAAGAAGAGTCAGTCTTCTTGTACTTAAGTAGCCATTGTGGCGTTTCTATTTAATTCCGATGCAATTTCTGTGTTTCATCGTCAATAAGAAGGTCAGAGGGATACAGTAAACCTGAAGTGAAGCATCGGGAACTATAACTAGTGTCTCAGGAATGGTTCAAAACATAGTCAGTAAGAAGAGTCAGTCTTCTTGTACTTAAGTCGGCATTGTGCCTTTTGTATTTAATTCCGATGAATTTTCTGTGTTTCATCATCAATAAGAAGGTCCAAGGGATACAGTAAACCTGGAGTGAAGTATCGGAATCTATAACTTGTGTCACAGGAATGGTTCAAAACATAGACAGTAAGAAGAGTCAGTCTTCTTGTACTTAAGTCGGCATTGTGCCTTTTCTATTTAATGCCGATGCAATTTCGGTGTTTCATCGTCAATAAGAAGGTACAAGCAATACAGTAAAACTGGAGTGAAGCATCGGAATCTATAACTAGTGTCAATGGAATGGTTCAAAGCATAGACAGTAAGAAGAGTCAGTCTTCTTGTACTTAATTCGGCATTGTGCCTTTTGTATTTAATTCCGATGCAATTTCTGTGTTTCATCGTCAATAAGAAGGTCCAGGGGATACAGTAAACCTGAGGTGAAGCATCGGAATCTTTAACTAGTGTCACAGGAATGGTTCAAAACATAGTCAGTAGGAAGAGTCGGTCTTCATGTACTTAAGTCGGCATTGTGCCCTTTGTATTCAATTCCGATGCAATTTCTGTGTTTCATCGTCAATAAGAAGGTCCACGTTATCCAATAAACCTGAAGTGAAGCATCGGAATCTATAACTAATGTCACAGGAATGGTTCAAACCATAGACATTAGGAAGAGTCAGACTTCTTGTACTTATGTCGGCATTGTGCCTTTTGTATTTAATTCCGATGCAATTTCTGTGTTTCATCGTCAATAAGAAGGTCCAAGGGATACAGAAAAACTGAAGTCAAGCATCGGAATCTATAAGTAGTGTCACAGGAATGGTTCAAATCGTAGCCAGTAAGAAGAGGCAGTTTTCTTGTGCCTAAGTAGGAATTGTGGCGTTTCTATTTAATTCCGGTGCAATTTCTGTGTTTCATCGTCAATAAGATGGTCAGAGGGATACAGTAAACCTGAAGTGAAGCATCGGTATCTATAACTAGTGTCACAGGGATGGTTCGAAACATAGTCAGTAAGAAGAGTCAGTCTTCTTGTACTTAAGTCGGCATTGTGCCTTTTGTATTTAATACCGATGCAATTTCTGTTTTTCATCGTCAACAAGAAGGTCCAATGGATACAGTAAACCTGAAGTGAAGCATCGGAATCTATAACTAGTGTCACAGGAATGGTTCAAACCATATGCAGTACGAAAAGTCAGTCGTCTTGTACTTAAGTCGGCATTGTGCCTTTTGTGTTTAATTCCGATGCAATTTCTGTGTTTCATCGTCAATAAGAAGGTCTAAGGGATACAGTAAACCTCAAGAGAAGCATCGGAATCTATAAGTAGTGTCACAGGAAAGGTTCAAAGCATAGTCAGTAGGAAGAGTCGGTCTTCATGTACTGAAGTCGACATTGTGCCTTTTGTATTAAATTCCGACGCAATTTCTGTGTTTCATCGTCAATAAGAAGGTCCAAGGGAGACAGTAAACCTCAAGTGAAGCATCGGAATCTATAACTAGTGTCACAGGAATTGGTTCAAAACATAGAAAGTAGGAAGAGTCAGTCTTCTTGTACTTAAGTCGGCATTGTGCCTTTTGTATTTAATTCCGGTGCAATTTCTGTGTTTCATCGTCAATAAGAAGGTCCAAGGGATACAGAAAAACGGAAGTCAAGCATCGGAATCTATAACTAGTGTCACAGGAATGGTTCAAAACGTAGCCAGTAAGAAGAGTCAGTTTTCTTAGACCTAAGTAGGAATTGTGGCGTTTCTATTTAATTCCGGTGCAATTTCTGTGTTTCATCGTCAATAAGATGGTCAGAGGGATACAGTAAACCTGAAGTGAAGCATCGGGAACTATAACTAGTGTCTCAGGAATGGTTCAAAACATAGCCAGTAAGAAGAGTCAGTCTTCTTGTACTTAAGTAGCCATTGTGGCGTTTCTATTTAATTCCGATGCAATTCCTGTGCTTCATCGTCAATAAGAAGGTCAGAGGGATACAGTAAACCTGAAGTGAAGCATCGGGAACTATAACTAGTGTCTCAGGAATGGTTCAAAACATAGTCAGTAAGAAGAGTCAGTCTTCTTGTCCTTAAGTCGGCATTGTGCCTTTTGTGTTTGATACCGATGCAATTTCTGTGTTTCATCGTCAATAAGAAGGTACAAGGGATACAGTAAAACTGGAGTGAAGCATCGGAATCTATAACTAGTGTTAATGGAATGGTTCAAAGCATATACAGCAAGAAGAGTCAGTCTTCTTGTACTTAAGTCGGCATTGTGCCTTTTGTATTTAATTTCGATGCAATTTCTGTGTTTCATCGTCAATAAGAAGGTCCAGGGGATACAGTAAACCTGAGGAGAAGCATCGGAATCTATAACTAGTGTCACAGGAATGAATCAAAACATAGTCAGTACGAAGAGTTGGTCTTCATGCACTTAAGTCGGCATTGTGCCTTTTGTATTTAATTCCGATGCAATTTCTGTGTTTCATCGTCAATAAGAAGGTCCAAGGGATCCAATAAACCTGAAGTGAAGCATCGGAATCTATAACTAGTGTCACAGGAATGGTTCAATCCATAGACATTAGGAAGAGTCAGACTTCTTGTACTTAAGTCGGCATTGTGCCTTTTGTGTTTAATTCCGATGCAATTTCTGTGTTTCATCGTCAATAAGAAGGTCAGAGGGATACAGTAAACCTGAAGTGAAGCTTCGCAATCTATAACTAGTGTCTCAGGAATGGTTCAAAACATAGTCAGTAAGAAGAGTCAGTCTTCTTGTACTTAAGTCGGCATTGTGCCTTTCGTATTTAATTACGATGCAATTTCTGTGTTTCATCGTCAATAAGAAGGTCAGAGGGATACAGTAAACCTGAAGTGAAGCATCGGAATCTATAACTAAAGTCACCGGAATGGTTCAAATCATAGACAGGAAGAGAGGTCAGTCTTCTTGTACTTAAGTCAGCATTGTGCCTTTTGTATTTAATTCGGATGCAATTTATGTGTTTTATCGCCAATAAGTAGGTCCAAGGGATACAGTAAAACTGAAGTCAAGCATCGGAATCTATAACTAGTGTCACAGGAATGGTTCAAAACATAGCCAGGAAGAAGAGTCAGTCTTCTTGTACTTAAGTAGGCATTGTGGCGTTTCTATTTAATTCCGATGCAAATTCTGTGTTTCATCGTCAATAAGAAGGTCAGAGGGATACAGTAAACCTGAAGCGAAGCATCGGGATCTATAACTAGTGTCACAGGAATGGTTCAAAACATAGTCAGTAAGAAGAGTCAGTTTCTTGTACTTAAGTCGGCATTGTGCCTTTTGTATTTAATTCCGATGCAATTTTTGTGTTTCATCGTCAATAAGATGGTCCAAGGGATACAGTAAACCTGAAGTGAAGCATCGGATTCTATAACTAGTGTCACACGAATGGTTCAAAACATTGACAGTAAGAAAAGTCAGTCGTCTTGTACTTAAGTCGGCATTGTGCCTTTTGTATTTAATTCCGATGCAATTTCTGTGTTTCATCGTCAATAAGTAGGTCCAAGGGATACAGTAAAACTGAAGTCAAGCATCGGAATCTATAACTAGTGTCACAGGAATGGTTCTAATCATAGACAGGAAGAGTGGTCAGTCTTCTTGTACTTAAGTCGGCATTGTGCCTTTTCTGTTTAATTCCGATGCAATTTCTGTGTTTCATCGTCAATATGAAGGTCCAAGGGATACAGTAAACCTGAAGTGAAGCATCGGAATCTATAACTAGTGTCACAGGAATGGTTCAAAACATAGACAGTAGGAAGAGTCATCCTTCTTGTATTTAAGTCGGCATTGTGAGTTTTGTATTTAATTCCGATGCAATTTCTGTGTTTCATCGTCAATAAGAAGGTCCAAGGGATACAGAAAAACTGAAGTCAAGCATCGGAATAAATAACTAGTGTCACAGGAATGGTTCAAAACGTAGCCAGTAAGAAGAGTCAGTTTTCTTGTACCTAAGGCGGAATTGTGGCGTTTCTATTTAATTCCGGTGCAATTTCTGTGTTTCATCGTCAATAAGAAGGTCAGAGGGATACAGTAAACCTGAAGTGAAGCATCGGTATCTATAACTAGTGTCACAGGAATGGTTCAAAACATAGCCAGTAAGAAGAGTCAGTCTTCTTGTACTTAAGTAGCCATTGGGGCGATTCTATTTAATTCCGACCCAAATTCTGTGGTTCATCGTCAATAAGAAGCTCAGAGGGATACAGTAAACCTGAAGTGAAGCATCGGGAACTATAACTAGTGTCTCAGGAATGGTTCAAACATAGTCAGTAAGAAGAGTCAGTCTTCTTGTCCTTAAGTCGGCATTGTGCCTTTTGTATTTAATTCCGATGAATTTTCTGTGTTTCATCATCAATAAGAAGGTCCAAGGGATACAGTAAACCTGGAGTGAAGCATCGGAATCTATAACTTGTGTCACAGGAATGGTTCAAAACATAGACAGTAAGAAGAGTCAGTCTTCTTGTACTTAAGTCGGCACTGTGCCTTTTCTATTTAATGCCGATGCAATTTCTGTGTTTCATCGTCAATAAGAAGGTACAAGGGATACAGTAAAACTGGAGTGAAGCATCGGAATCTATAACTAGTGTCAATGGAATGGTTCAAAGCATAGACAGTAAGAAGAGTCAGTCTTCTTGTACTTAATTCGGCATTGTGCCTTTTGTATTTAATTCCGATGCAATTTCTGTGTTTCATCGTCAATAAGAAGGTCCAGGGGATACAGTAAACCTGAGGTGAAGCATCGGAATCTATAACTAGTGTCACAGGAATGGTTCAAAACATAGTCAGTAGGAAGAGTCGGTCTTCATGTACTTAAGTCGGCATTGTGCCTTTTGTATTTAATTCCGATGCAATTTCTGTGTTTCATCGTCAATAAGAAGGTCCAAGGGATCCAATAAACCTGAAGTGAAGCATCGGAATCTATAACTAGTGTCACAGGAATGGTTCAAACCATAGACGTTAGGAAGAGTAAGACTTCTTGTACTTAAGTCGGTAATTTGCCTTTTGTATTTAATTCCGATGCAATTTCTGTGTTTCATCGTCAATAAGAAGGTCTAAGGAATACAGTAATCCTGAAGTGAAGGATCGGAATCTATAACTAGTGTCACAGGAATGGTTCAAACATAGACAGTAAGAAGAGTCAGTCTTCTTGTACTGAAGTCGGCATTGGGCCTTTTGTGTTTAATTCCGATGCAATTTCTGTGTTTCATCGTCAATAAGAAGGTCAGAGGGATACAGTAAACTTGAAGTGAAGCATCGGAATCTATAACTAAAGTCACAGGAATGGTTCAAATCATAGACAGGAAGAGGGGTCAGTCTTCTTGTACTTAAGTCGGCATTGTGCCTTTTGTATTTAATTCCGATGCAATTTCTGTGTTTTATCGTCAATAAGTAGGTCCAAGGGATACAGTAAAACCGAAGTCAAGCATCGGAATCTATAACTAGTGTCACAGGAATGGTTCAAAACATAGCCAGGAAGAAGAGTCAGTCTTCTTGTACTTAAGTAGGCATATTGGCGTTTCTATTTAATTCCGATGCAAATTCTGTGTTTCATCGTCAATAAGAAGGTCAGAGGGATACAGTAAACCTGAAGCGAAGCTTCGGGGTCTATAACTAGTGTCACAGGAATGGTTCAAAACATAGTCAGTAAGAAGAGTCAGTTTCTTGTACTTAAGTCGGCATTGTGCCTTTTGTATTTAATTCCGATGCAATTTCTGTGTTTCATCGTCAATAAGTAGGTCCAAGGGATACAGTAAAACTGAAGTCAAGCATCGGAATCCATCACTAGTGTCACAGGAATGGTTCTAATCATAGACAGGAAGAGTGGTCAGTCTTCTTGTACTTAAGTCGGCATTGTGCCTTTTCTGTTTAATTCCGATGCAATTTCTGTGTTTCATCGTCAATATGAAGGTCCAAGGGATACAGTAAACCTGAAGTGAAGCATCGGAATCTATAACTAGTGTCACAGGAATGGTTGAAAACATAGACGGTAAGATGAGTCAGTCTTCTTGTACTTAAGTCGGCATTGTGCCTTTTGTATTTAATTCCGATGCAATTTCTGTGTTTCATCGTCAATAAGAAGGTCTAAGGGATACAGTAAACCTCAAGAGAAGCATCGGAATCTATAACTAGTATCACAGGATAGGTTCAAAGCATAGTCAGTAGGAAGAGTCGGTCTTCATGTAGTTAAGTCGACATTGTGCCTTTTGTATTAAACTCCGACGCAATTTCTGTGTTTCATCGTCAATAAGAAGGTCCAAGGGATACAGTAAACCTCAAGTGAAGCATCGGAATCTATAACTAGTGTCACAGGAATGGTTCAAAACATAGACAGTAGGAAGAGTCATCCTTCTTGTACTTAAGTCGGCATTGTGCCTTTTGTATTTAATTCCGATGCAATTTCTGTGTTTCATCGTCAATAAGAAGGTCCAAGGGATACAGAAAAACTGAAGTCAAGCATCGGAATCAATAACTAGTGTCACAGGAATGGTTCAAAACGTAGCCAGTAAGAAGAGTCAGTTTTCTTGTACCTAAGTAGGAATTGTGGCGTTTCTATATAATTCCGGTGCAATTTCTGTGTTTCATCGTCAATAAGAAGGTCAGAGGGATACAGTAAACCTGAAGTGAAGCATCGGTATCTATAACTAGTGTCACAGGAATGGTTCAAAACATAGCCAGTAAGAAGAGTCAGTCTTCTTGTACTTAAGTAGCCATTGTGGCGATTCTATTTCATTCCGACGCAAATTCTGTGGTTCATCGTCAATAAGAAGGTCAGAGGGATACAGTAAACCTGAAGTGAAGCATCGGGAACTATAACTAGTGTCTCAGGAATGGTTCAAACATAGTCAGTAAGAAGAGTCAGTCTTCTTGTCCTTAAGTCGGCATTGTGCCTTTTGTATTTAATTCCGATGAATTTTCTGTGTTTCATCATCAATAAGAAGGTCCAAGGGATACAGTAAACCTGGAGTGAAGCATCGGAATCTATAACTTGTGTCACAGGAATGGTTCAAAACATAGACAGTAAGAAGAGTCAGTCTTCTTGTACTTAAGTCGGCATTGTGCCTTTTCTATTTAATTCCGATGCAATTTCTGTGTTTCATCGTCAATAAGAAGGTACAAGGGATACAGTAAAACTGGAGTGAAGCTTCGGAATCTATAACTAGTGTCAACGGAATGGTTCAAAGCATAGACAGTAAGAAGAGTCAGTCTTCTTGTACTTAATTCGGCATTGTGCCTTTTGTATTTAATTCCGATGCAATTTCTGTGTTTCATCGTCAATAAGAAGGTCCAGGGGATACAGTAAACCTGAGGTGAAGCATCGGAATCTATAACTAGTGTCACAGGAATGGTTCAAAACATAGTCAGTAGGAAGAGTCGGTCTTCATGTACTTAAGTCGGCATTGTGCCTTTTGTATTTAATTCCGATGCAATTTCTGTGTTTCATCGTCAATAAGAAGGTCCAAGGGATCCAATAAACCTGAAGTGAAGCATCGGAATCTATAACTAGAGTCACAGGAATGGTTCAAACCATAGACATTAGGAAGAGTAAGACTTCTTGTACTTAAGTCGGTAATTTGCCTTTTGTATTTAATTCCGATGCAATTTCTGTGTTTCATCGTCAATAAGAAGGTCTAAGGAATACAGTAAACCTGAAGTGAAGGATCGGAATCTATAACTAGTGTCACAGGAATGGTTCAAACATAGACAGTAAGAAGAGTCAGTCTTCTTGTACTGAAGTCGGCATTGGGCCTTTTGTGTTCAATTCCGATGCAATTTCTGTGTTTCATCGTCAATAAGAAGGTCAGAGGGATACAGTAAACCTGAAGTGAAGCATCGGAATCTATAACTAAAGTCACAGGAATGGTTCAAATCATAGACAGGAAGAGGGGTCAGTCTTCTTGTACTTAAGTCGGCATTGTGCCTTTTGTATTTAATTCCGATGCAATTTTTGTGTTTCATCGTCAATAAGAAGGTCCAAGGGATACAGTAAACCTGAATTGAAGCATCGGTTTCTATAACTAGTGTCACACGAATGGTTCAAAACATAGACAATAAGAAATGTCAGTCGTCTTGTACTTAAGTCGGCATTGTGCCTTTTCTATTTAATTCCGATGCAATTACTGTGTTTCATCGTCAATTAGAAGGTCAGAGGGATACAGTAAACCTGAAGTGAAGCATCGGAATCTATAACTAGTGTCACAGGAATGGTTCAAAACATAGTCAGTAAAAAGAGTCAGTCTTCTTGTACTTAAGTAGCCATTGTGGCGTTTCTATTTAATTCCGATGCAATTCCTGTGCTTCATCGTCAATAAGAAGGTCAGAGGGATACAGTAAACCTGAAGTGAAGCATCGGGAACTATAACTAGTGTCTCAGGAATGGTTCAAAACATAGTCAGTAAGAAGAGTCAGTCTTCTTGTCCTTAAGTCGGCATTGTGCCTTTTGTGTTTAATACCGATGCAATTTCTGTGTTTCATCGTCAATAAGAAGGTACAAGGGATACAGTAAAACTGGAGTGAAGCATCGGAATCTATAACTAGTGTTAATGGAATGGTTCAAAGCATATACAGCAAGAAGAGTCAGTCTTCTTGTACTTAAGTCGGCATTGTGCCTTTTGTATTTAATTTCGATGCAATTTCTGTGTTTCATCGTCAATAAGAAGGTCCAGGGGATACAGTAAACCTGAGGAGAAGCATCGGAATCTATAACTAGTGTCACAGGAATGAATCAAAACATAGTCAGTACGAAGAGTTGGTCTTCATGCACTTAAGTCGGCATTGTGCCTTTTGTATTTAATTCCGATGCAATTTCTGTGTTTCATCGTCAATAAGAAGGTCCAAGGGATCCAATAAACCTGAAGTGAAGCATCGGAATCTATAACTAGTGTCACAGGAATGGTTCAATCCATAGACATTAGGAAGAGTCAGACTTCTTGTACTTAAGTCGGCATTGTGCCTTTTGTGTTTAATTCCGATGCAATTTCTGTGTTTCATCGTCAATAAGAAGGTCAGAGGGATACAGTAAACCTGAAGTGAAGCTTCGCAATCTATAACTAGTGTCTCAGGAATGGTTCAAAACATAGTCAGTAAGAAGAGTCAGTCTTCTTGTACTTAAGTCGGCATTGTGCCTTTCGTATTTAATTACGATGCAATTTCTGTGTTTCATCGTCAATAAGAAGGTCAGAGGGATACAGTAAACCTGAAGTGAAGCATCGGAATCTATAACTAAAGTCACCGGAATGGTTCAAATCATAGACAGGAAGAGGGGTCAGTCTTCTTGTACTTAAGTCAGCATTGTGCCTTTTGTATTTAATTCGGATGCAATTTATGTGTTTTATCGCCAATAAGTAGGTCCAAGGGATACAGAAAAACTGAAGTCAAGCATCGGAATCTATAACTAGTGTCACAGGAATGGTTCAAAACATAGCCAGGAAGAAGAGTCAGTCTTCTTGTACTTAAGTAGGCATTGTGGCGTTTCTATTTAATTCCGATGCAAATTCTGTGTTTCATCGTCAATAAGAAGGTCAGAGGGATACAGTAAACCTGAAGCGAAGCATCGGGATCTATAACTAGTGTCACAGGAATGGTTCAAAACATAGTCAGTAAGAAGAGTCAGTTTCTTGTACTTAAGTCGGCATTGTGCCTTTTGTATTTAATTCCGATGCAATTTTTGTGTTTCATCGTCAATAAGATGGTCCAAGGGATACAGTAAACCTGAAGTGAAGCATCGGATTCTATAACTAGTGTCACACGAATGGTTTAAAACATTGACAGTAAGAAAAGTCAGTCGTCTTGTACTTAAGTCGGCATTGTGCCTTTTGTATTTAATTCCGATGCAATTTCTGTGTTTCATCGTCAATAAGTAGGTCCAAGGGATACAGTAAAACTGAAGTCAAGCATCGGAATCTATAACTAGTGTCACAGGAATGGTTCTAATCATAGACAGGAAGAGTGGTCAGTCTTCTTGTACTTAAGTCGGCATTGTGCCTTTTCTGTTTAATTCCGATGCAATTTCTGTGTTTCATCGTCAATATGAAGGTCCAAGGGATACAGTAAACCTGAAGTGAAGCATCGGAATCTATAACTAGTGTCACAGGAATGGTTCAAAACATAGACAGTAGGAAGAGTCATCCTTCTTGTATTTAAGTCGGCATTGTGAGTTTTGTATTTAATTCCGATGCAATTTCTGTGTTTCATCGTCAATAAGAAGGTCCAAGGGATACAGAAAAACTGAAGTCAAGCATCGGAATAAATAACTAGTGTCACAGGAATGGTTCAAAACGTAGCCAGTAAGAAGAGTCAGTTTTCTTGTACCTAAGGCGGAATTGTGGCGTTTCTATTTAATTCCGGTGCAATTTCTGTGTTTCATCGTCAATAAGAAGGTCAGAGGGATACAGTAAACCTGAAGTGAAGCATCGGTATCTATAACTAGTGTCACAGGAATGGTTCAAAACATAGCCAGTAAGAAGAGTCAGTCTTCTTGTACTTAAGTAGCCATTGTGGCGATTCTATTTAATTCCGACGCAAATTCTGTGGTTCATCGTCAATAAGAAGCTCAGAGGGATACAGTAAACCTGAAGTGAAGCATCGGGAACTATAACTAGTGTCTCAGGAATGGTTCAAACATAGTCAGTAAGAAGAGTCAGTCTTCTTGTCCTTAAGTCGGCATTGTGCCTTTTGTATTTAATTCCGATGAATTTTCTGTGTTTCATCATCAATAAGAAGGTCCAAGGGATACAGTAAACCTGGAGTGAAGCATCGGAATCTATAACTTGTGTCACAGGAATGGTTCAAAACATAGACAGTAAGAAGAGTCAGTCTTCTTGTACTTCAGTCGGCATTGTGCCTTTTCTATTTAATGCCGATGCAATTTCTGTGTTTCATCGTCAATAAGAAGGTACAAGGGATACAGTAAAACTGGAGTGAAGCATCGGAATCTATAACTAGTGTCAATGGAATGGTTCAAAGCATAGACAGTAAGAAGAGTCAGTCTTCTTGTACTTAATTCGGCATTGTGCCTTTTGTATTTAATTCCGATGCAATTTCTGTGTTTCATCGTCAATAAGAAGGTCCAGGGGATACAGTAAACCTGAGGTGAAGCATCGGAATCTATAACTAGTGTCACAGGAATGGTTCAAAACATAGTCAGTAGGAAGAGTCGGTCTTCATGTACTTAAGTCGGCATTGTGCCTTTTGTATTTAATTCCGATGCAATTTCTGTGTTTCATCGTCAATAAGAAGGTCCAAGGGATCCAATAAACCTGAAGTGAAGCATCGGAATCTATAACTAGTGTCACAGGAATGGTTCAAACCATAGACGTTAGGAAGAGTAAGACTTCTTGTACTTAAGTCGGTAATTTGCCTTTTGTATTTAATTCCGATGCAATTTCTGTGTTTCATCGTCAATAAGAAGGTCTAAGGAATACAGTAATCCTGAAGTGAAGGGATCGGAATCTATAACTAGTGTCACAGGAATGGTTCAAACATAGACAGTAAGAAGAGTCAGTCTTCTTGTACTGAAGTCGGCATTGGGCCTTTTGTGTTTAATTCCGATGCAATTTCTGTGTTTCATCGTCAATAAGAAGGTCAGAGGGATACAGTAAACTTGAAGTGAAGCATCGGAATCTATAACTAAAGTCACAGGAATGGTTCAAATCATAGACAGGAAGAGGGGTCAGTCTTCTTGTACTTAAGTCGGCATTGTGCCTTTTGTATTTAATTCCGATGCAATTTCTGTGTTTTATCGTCAATAAGTAGGTCCAAGGGATACAGTAAAACCGAAGTCAAGCATCGGAATCTATAACTAGTGTCACAGGAATGGTTCAAAACATAGCCAGGAAGAAGAGTCAGTCTTCTTGTACTTAAGTAGGCATATTGGCGTTTCTATTTAATTCCGATGCAAATTCTGTGTTTCATCGTCAATAAGAAGGTCAGAGGGATACAGTAAACCTGAAGCGAAGCTTCGGGGTCTATAACTAGTGTCACAGGAATGGTTCAAAACATAGTCAGTAAGAAGAGTCAGTTTCTTGTACTTAAGTCGGCATTGTGCCTTTTGTATTTAATTCCGATGCAATTTCTGTGTTTCATCGTCAATAAGTAGGTCCAAGGGATACAGTAAAACTGAAGTCAAGCATCGAATCCATCACTAGTGTCACAGGAATGGTTCTAATCATAGACAGGAAGAGTGGTCAGTCTTCTTGTACTTAAGTCGGCATTGTGCCTTTTCTGTTTAATTCCGATGCAATTTCTGTGTTTCATCGTCAATATGAAGGTCCAAGGGATACAGTAAACCTGAAGTGAAGCATCGGAATCTATAACTAGTGTCACAGGAATGGTTGAAAACATAGACGGTAAGATGAGTCAGTCTTCTTGTACTTAAGTCGGCATTGTGCCTTTTGTATTTAATTCCGATGCAATTTCTGTGTTTCATCGTCAATAAGAAGGTCTAAGGGATACAGTAAACCTCAAGAGAAGCATCGGAATCTATAACTAGTATCATAGGATAGGTTCAAAGCATAGTCAGTAGGAAGAGTCGGTCTTCATGTAGTTAAGTCGACATTGTGCCTTTTGTATTAAACTCCGACGCAATTTCTGTGTTTCATCGTCAATAAGAAGGTCCAAGGGATACAGTAAACCTCAAGTGAAGCATCGGAATCTATAACTAGTGTCACAGGAATGGTTCAAAACATAGACAGTAGGAAGAGTCATCCTTCTTGTACTTAAGTCGGCATTGTGCCTTTTGTATTTAATTCCGATGCAATTTCTGTGTTTCATCGTCAATAAGAAGGTCCAAGGGATACAGAAAAACTGAAGTCAAGCATCGGAATCAATAACTAGTGTCACAGGAATGGTTCAAAACGTAGCCAGTAAGAAGAGTCAGTTTTCTTGTACCTAAGTAGGAATTGTGGCGTTTCTATATAATTCCGGTGCAATTTCTGTGTTTCATCGTCAATAAGAAGGTCAGAGGGATACAGTAAACCTGAAGTGAAGCATCGGTATCTATAACTAGTGTCACAGGAATGGTTCAAAACATAGCCAGTAAGAAGAGTCAGTCTTCTTGTACTTAAGTAGCCATTGTGGCGATTCTATTTCATTCCGACGCAAATTCTGTGGTTCATCGTCAATAAGAAGGTCAGAGGGATACAGTAAACCTGAAGTGAAGCATCGGGAACTATAACTAGTGTCTCAGGAATGGTTCAAACATAGTCAGTAAGAAGAGTCAGTCTTCTTGTCCTTAAGTCGGCATTGTGCCTTTTGTATTTAATTCCGATGAATTTTCTGTGTTTCATCATCAATAAGAAGGTCCAAGGGATACAGTAAACCTGGAGTGAAGCATCGGAATCTATAACTTGTGTCACAGGAATGGTTCAAAACATAGACAGTAAGAAGAGTCAGTCTTCTTGTACTTAAGTCGGCATTGTGCCTTTTCTATTTAATTCCGATGCAATTTCTGTGTTTCATCGTCAATAAGAAGGTACAAGGGATACAGTAAAACTGGAGTGAAGCTTCGGAATCTATAACTAGTGTCAACGGAATGGTTCAAAGCATAGACAGTAAGAAGAGTCAGTCTTCTTGTACTTAATTCGGCATTGTGCCTTTTGTATTTAATTCCGATGCAATTTCTGTGTTTCATCGTCAATAAGAAGGTCCAGGGGATACAGTAAACCTGAGGTGAAGCATCGGAATCTATAACTAGTGTCACAGGAATGGTTCAAAACATAGTCAGTAGGAAGAGTCGGTCTTCATGTACTTAAGTCGGCATTGTGCCTTTTGTATTTAATTCCGATGCAATTTCTGTGTTTCATCGTCAATAAGAAGGTCCAAGGGAAGGGATCCAATAAACCTGAAGTGAAGCATCGGAATCTATAACTAGAGTCACAGGAATGGTTCAAACCATAGACATTAGGAAGAGTAAGACTTCTTGTACTTAAGTCGGTAATTTGCCTTTTGTATTTAATTCCGATGCAATTTCTGTGTTTCATCGTCAATAAGAAGGTCTAAGGAATACAGTAAACCTGAAGTGAAGGATCGGAATCTATAACTAGTGTCACAGGAATGGTTCAAACATAGACAGTAAGAAGAGTCAGTCTTCTTGTACTGAAGTCGGCATTGGGCCTTTTGTGTTCAATTCCGATGCAATTTCTGTGTTTCATCGTCAATAAGAAGGTCAGAGGGATACAGTAAACCTGAAGTGAAGCATCGGAATCTATAACTAAAGTCACAGGAATGGTTCAAATCATAGACAGGAAGAGGGGTCAGTCTTCTTGTACTTAAGTCGGCATTGTGCCTTTTGTATTTAATTCCGATGCAATTTTTGTGTTTCATCGTCAATAAGAAGGTCCAAGGGATACAGTAAACCTGAATTGAAGCATCGGTTTCTATAACTAGTGTCACACGAATGGTTCAAAACATAGACAATAAGAAATGTCAGTCGTCTTGTACTTAAGTCGGCATTGTGCCTTTTCTATTTAATTCCGATGCAATTACTGTGTTTCATCGTCAATTAGAAGGTCAGAGGGATACAGTAAACCTGAAGTGAAGCATCGGAATCTATAACTAGTGTCACAGGAATGGTTCAAAACATAGTCAGTAAAAAGAGTCAGTCTTCTTGTACTTAAATCGGCATTGTGCCTTTTGTATTTAATTCCGATGCAATTTCTGTGTTTCATCGTCAATAAGTAGGTCCATGGGATACAGTAAAACTGAAGTCAAGCATCGGAATCTATAACTAGTGTCACAGGAATGGTTCTAATCATAGACAGGAAGAGGGGTCAATCTTCTTGTACTTAAGTCGGCATTGTGCCTTTTCTTTTTAATTCCGATGCAATTTCTGTGTTTCATCGTCAATAAGAAGGTCCAAGGGATACAGTAAACCTGAAGTGAAGCATCGGAATCTATAACTAGTGTCGTAGGAATGGTTCAAAACATAGGCGGTAAGATGAGTCAGTCTTCTTGTACTTAAGTCGGCATTGTGCCTTTTGTATTTAATTCCGATGCAATTTCTGTGTTTCATCGTCAATAAGAAGGTCTAAGGGATACAGTAAACCTCAAGAGAAGCATCGGAATCTATAACTAGTGTCACAGGAAAAGTTCAAAGCATAGTCAGTAGGAAGAGTCGGTCTTCATGTACTTAAGTCGACATTGTGCCTTTTGTATTAAATTCCGATGCAATTTCTGTGTTTCATCGTCAATAAGACGGTCCAAGGGATACAGTAAACCTGAAGTGAAGCATCGGAATCTATAACTAGTGTCACAGGAATGGTTCAAAACATAGACGGTAAGATGAGTCAGTCTTCATGTACTTAAGTCGGCATTGTGCCTTTTGTATTTAATTCCGATGCAATTTCTGTGTTTCATCGTCAATAAGAAGGTCTAAGGGATACAGTAAACCTCAAGAGAAGCATCGGAATCTATAACTAGTGTCACAGGAAAGGTTCAAAGCATAGTCAGTAGGAAGAGTCGGTATTCATGTACTTAAGTCGACATTGTGGCTTTTGTATTAATTTCCGACGCAATTTCTGTGTTTCATCGTCAATATGAAGGTCCAAGGGATACAGTAAACCTCAAGTGAAGCATCGGAATCTATAACTAGTGTCACAGGAATGGTTCAAAACATAGACAGTAGGAAGAGTCAGTCTTCTTGTACTTAATTCGGCATTGTGCCTTTTGTATTTAATTCCGATGCAATTTCTATGTTTCATCGTCAATTAGAAGGTCCAAGGGATACAGAAAAACTGAAGTCAAGCATCGGAATCTATAACTAGTGTCACAGGAATGGTTCAAAACGTAGCCAGTAAGAAGAGTCAGTTTGCTTGTACCTAAGTAGGAATTGTGGCGTTTCTATTTAATTCCGGTGCAATTTCTGTGTTTCATCGTCAATTAGAAGGTCAGAGGGATACAGTAAACCTGAAGTGAAGCATCGGTAACTATAACTAGTGTCACAGGAATGGTTCAAAACATAGCCAGTAAGAAGAGTCAGTCTTCTTGTACTTAAGTAGCCATTGTGGCGATTCTATTTAATTCCGACGCAAATTCTGTGGTTCATCGTCAATAAGAAGGTCAGAGGGATACAGTAAACCTGAAGTGAAGCATCGGGAACTATAACTAGTGTCTCAGGAATGGTTCAAACATAGTCAGTAAGAAGAGTCAGTCTTCTTGTCCTTAAGTCGGCATTGTGCCTTTTGTATTTAATTCCGATGAATTTTCTGTGTTTCATCATCAATAAGAAGGTCCAAGGGATACAGTAAACCTGGAGTGAAGCATCGGAATCTATAACTTGTGTCACAGGAATGGTTCAAAACATAGACAGTAAGAAGAGTCAGTCTTCTTGTACTTAAGTCGGCATTGTGCCTTTTCTATTTAATGCCGATGCAATTTCTGTGTTTCATCGTCAATAAGAAGGTACAAGGGATACAGTAAAACTGGAGTGAAGCATCGGAATCTATAACTAGTGTCAATGGAACGGTTCAAAGCATAGACAGTAAGAAGAGTCAGTCTTCTTGTACTTAATTCGGCATTGTGCCTTTTGTATTTAATTCCGATGCAATTTCTGTGTTTCATCGTCAATAAGAAGGTCCAGGAGATACAGTAAACCAGAGGTGAAGCATCGGAATCTATAACTAGTGTCACAGGAATGGTTCAAAACATAGTCAGTAGGAAGAGTCGGTCTTCATGTACTTAAGTCGGCATTGTGCCTTTTGTATTTAATTCCGATGCAATTTCTGTGTTTCATCGTCAATAAGAAGGTCCAAGGGATCCAATAAACCTGAAGAGAAGCATCGGAATCTATAACTAGTGTCACAGGAATGGTTCAAACCATAGACATTAGGAAGAGTAAGACTTCTTGTACTTAAGTCGGTAATTTGCCTTTTGTATTTAATTCCGATGCAATTTCTGTGTTTCATCGTCAATAAGAAGGTCTAAGGAATACAGTAAACCTGAAGTGAAGGATCGGAATCTATAACTAGTGTCACAGGAATGGTTCAAACATAGACAGTAAGAAGAGTCAGTCTTCTTGTACTTAAGTCGGTATTGTGCCTTTTGTGTTTAATTCCGATGCAATTTCTGTGTTTCATCGTCAATAAGAAGGTCAGAGGGATACAGTAAACCTGAAGTGAAGCATCGGAATCTATAACTAAAGTCACAGGAATGGTTCAAATCATAGACAGGAGGAGGGGTCAGTCTTCTTGTACTTAAGTCGGCATTGTGCCTTTTGTATTTAATTCCGATGCAATTTCTGTGTTTTATCGTCAATAAGTAGGTCCAAGGGATACAGTAAAACTGAAGTCAAGCATCGGAATCTATAACTAGTGTCACAGGAATGGTTCAAAACATAGCCAGGAAGAAGAGTCAGTCTTCTTGTACTTAAGTCGGCATTGTGCCTTTTGTATTTAATTCCGATGCAATTTTTTTGTTTCATCGTCAATAAGAAGGTCCAAGGGATACAGTAAACCTGAAGTGAAGCATCGGTTTCTATAACTACTGTCACACGAATGGTTCAAAACATAGACAATAAGAAAAGTCAGTCGTCGTGTACTTAAGTCGGCATTGTGCCTTTTCTATTTAATTCCGATGCAATTACTGTGTTTCATCGTCAATTAGAAGGTCAGAGGGATACAGTAAACCTGAAGTGAAGCATCGGAATCTATAACTAGTGTCACAGGAATGGTTCAAAACATAGTCAGTAAAAAGAGTCAGTCTTCTTGTACTTAAATCGGCATTGTGCCTTTTGTATTTAATTCCGATGCAATTTCTGTGTTTCATCGTCAATAAGTAGGTCCATGGGATACAGTAAAACTGAAGTCAAGCATCGGAATCTATAACTAGTGTCACAGGAATGGTTCTAATCATAGATAGGAAGAGGGGTCAGTCTTCTTGTACTTAAGTCGGCAATGTGCCTTTTCTGTTTAATTCCGATGCAATTTCTGTGCTTCATCGTCAATAAGAAGGTCCAAGGGATACAGTAAACCTGAAGTGAAGCATCGGAATCTATAACTAGTGTCGTAGGAATGGTTCCAAACATAGGCGGTAAGATGAGTCAGTCTTCTTGTACTTAAGTCGGCATTGTGCCTTTTGTATTTAATTCCGATGCAATTTCTGTGTTTCATCGTCAATAAGAAGGTCTAAGGGATACAGTAAACCTCAAGAGAAGCATCGGAATCTATAACTAGTGTCACAGGAAAGGTTCAAAGCATAGTCAGTAGGAAGAGTCGGTCTTCATGTACTTAAGTCGACATTGTGCCTTTTGTATTAAATTCCGATGCAATTTCTGTGTTTCATCGTCAATAAGAAGGTCCAAGGGATACAGTAAACCTGAAGTGAAGCATCGGAATCTATAACTAGTGTCACAGGAATGGTTCAAAACATAGACGGTAAGATGAGTCAGTCTTCATGTACTTAAGTCGGCATTGTGCCTTTTGTATTAATTCCGATGCAATTTCTGTGTTTCATCGTCAATAAGAAGGTCTAAGGGATACAGTAAACCTCAAGAGAAGCATCGGAATCTATAACTAGTGTCACAGGAAAGGTTCAAAGCATAGTCAGTAGGAAGAGTCGGTCTTCATGTACTTAAGTCGACATTCTGGCTTTTGTATTAATTTCCGACGCAATTTCTGTGTTTCATCGTCAATATGAAGGTCCAAGGGATACAGTAAACCTCATGTGAAGCATCGGAATCTATAACTAGTGTCACAGGAATGGTTCAAAACAAAGACAGTAGGAAGAGTCAGTCTTCTTGTACTTAATTCGGCATTGTGCCTTTTGTATTTAATTCCGATGTAATTTCTATGTTTCATCGTCAATAAGAAGGTCCAAGGGATACAGAAAAACTGAAGTCAAGCATCGGAATCTATAACTAGTGTCACAGGAATGGTTCAAAACGTAGCCAGTGAGAAGAGTCAGTTTGCTTGTACCTAAGTAGGAATTGTGGCGTTTCTATTTAATTCCGGTGCAATTTTTGTGTTGCATCGTCAATAAGAAGGTCAGAAGGATACAGTAAACCTGAAGTGAAGCATCGGTATCTATAACTAGTGTCACAGGAATGGTTCAAATCATAGCCAGTAAGAAGTGTCAGTCTTCTTGTACTTAAGTAGCCATTGTGGCGTTTCAATTTAATTCCGACGCAAATTCTGTGTATCATCGTCAATAAGAAGGTCAGAGGCATACAATAAACCTGAAGTGAAGCATCGGGAACTATAACTAGTGTCTCAGGAGTGGTTCAAAGCATAGTCAGTAAGAAGAGTCAGTCTTCTTGTCCTTAAGTCGGCATTGTGCCTTTTGTATTTAATTCCGATTAATTTTCTGTGTTTCATCATCAATAAGAAGGTCCAAGGGATACAGTGAACCTGGAGTGAAGCATCGGAATCTATAACTTGTGTCACAGGAATGGTTCAAAACATAGACAGTAAGAAGAGTCAGTCTTCTTGTACTTAAGTCGGCATTGTGCCTTTTCTATTTAATGCCGATGCAATTTCTGTGTTTCATCGTCAATAAGAAGGTACAAGGGATACAGTAAAACTGGAGTGAAGCATCGGAATCTATAACTAGTGTCAATGGAATGGTTCAAAGCATAGACAGTAAGAAGAGTCAGTCTTCTTGTACTTAAGTCGGCATTGTGATTTTTGTGTTTAATTCCGATGCAATTTCTGTGTTTCATCGTAATTAAGAAGGTCAGAGGGATACAGTAAACCTGAAGTGAAGCATCGGAAACTATAACTAAAGTCACAGGAATGGTTCAAATCATAGACAGGAAGAGGGTTCAGTCTTCTTGTACTTAAGTCGGCATTGTGCCTCTTGTATTTAATTCCGAAGCAATTTCTGTGCTTTATCGTCAATAAGTAGGTCCAAGGGATACAGTAAAACTGAAGTTAAGCATCGGAATCTATAACTAGTGTCACAGGAATGGTTCAAAACATAGCCAGGAAGAAGAGTCAGTCTTCTTGTACTTAAGTAGGCATATTGGCGTTTCTATTTAATTCCGATGCAAATTCTGTGTTTCATCGTCACTAAGAAGGTCAGAGGGATACAGTAAACCTGAAGCGAAGCTTCGGGGTCTATATCTAGTGTCACAGGAATGGTACAAAACATAGTCAGTAAGAAGAGTCAGTTTCTTGTACTTAAGTCGGCATTGTGCCTTTTGTATTTAATTCCGATGCAATTTTTTTGTTTCATCGTCAATAAGGAGGTCCAAGGGATACAGTAAACCTGAAGTGAAGCATCGGTTTCTATAACTAGTGTCACACGAATGGTTCAAAACATAGACAATAAGAAAAGTCAGTCGTCTTGTACTTAAGTCGGCATTGTGCCTTTTCTATTTAATACCGATGCAATTACTGTGTTTCATCGTCAATTAGAAGGTCAGAGGGATACAGTAAACCTGAAGTGAAGCATCGGAATCTATAACTAGTGTCACAGGAATGGTTCAAAACATAGTCAGTAAAAAGAGTCAGTCTTCTTGTACTTAAATCGGCATTGTGCCTTTTGTATTTAATTCCGATGCAATTTCTGTGTTTCATCGTCAATAAGTAGGTCCATGGGATACAGTAAAACTGAAGTCAAGCATCGGAATCTATAACTAGTGTCACAGGAATGGTTCTAATCATAGACAGGAAGAGGGGTCAGTCTTCTTGTACTTAAGTCGGCATTGTGCCTTTTCTGTTTAATTCCGATGCAATTTCTGTGCTTCATCGTCAATAAGAAGGTCCAAGGGATACAGTAAACCTGAAGTGAAGCATCGGAATCTATAACTAGTGTCGTAGGAATGGTTCCAAACATAGGCGGTAAGATGAGTCAGTCTTCTTGTACTTAAGTCGGCATTGTGCCTTTTGTATTTAATTCCCATGCAATTTCTGTGCTTCATCGTCAATAAGAAGGTCTAAGGGATACAGTAAACCTCAAGAGAAGCATCGGAATCTATAACTAGTGTCACAGGAAAGGTTCAAAGCATAGTCAGTAGGAAGAGTCGGTCTTCATGTACTTAATTCGACATTGTGCCTTTTGTATTAAATTCCGATGCAATTCCTGTGTTTCATCGTCAATAAGAAGGTCCAAGGGATACAGTAAACCTGAAGTGAAGCATCGGAATCTATAACTAGTGTCACAGGAATGGTTCAAAACATAGACGGTAAGATGAGTCAGTCTTCATGTACTTAAGTCGGCATTGTGCCTTTTGTATTTAATTCCGATGCAATTTCTGTGTTTCATCGTCAATAAGAAGGTCTAAGGGATACAGTAAACCTCAAGAGAAGCATCGGAATCTATAACTAGTGTCACAGGAAAGGTTCAAAGCATAGTCAGTAGGAAGAGTCGGTCTTCATGTACTTAAGTCGACATTGTGGCTTTTGTATTAATTTCCGACGCAATTTCTGTGTTTCATCGTCAATATGAAGGTCCAAGGGATACAGTAAACCTCAAGTGAAGCATCGGAATCTATAACTAGTGTCACAGGAATGGTTCAAAACATAGACAGTAGGAAGAGTCAGTCTTCTTGTACTTAATTCGGCATTGTGCCTTTTGTATTTAATTCCGATGTAATTTCTATGTTTCATCGTCAATAAGAAGGTCCAAGGGATACAGAAAAACTGAAGTCAAGCATCGGAATCTATAACTAGTGTCACAGGAATGGTTCAAAACGTAGCCAGTAAGAAGAGTCAGTTTGCTTGTACCTAAGTAGGAATTGTGGCGTTTCTATTTAATTCCGGTGCAATTTTTGTGTTTCATCGTCAATAAGAAGGTCAGAAGGATACAGTAAACCTGAAGTGAAGCATCGGTATCTATAACTAGTGTCACAGGAGTGGTTCAAATCATAGCCAGTAAGAAGAGTCAGTCTTCTTGTACTTAAGTAGCCATTGTGGCGTTTCAATTTAATTCCGACGCAAATTCTGTGTCTCATCGTCAATAAGAAGGTCAGAGGGATACAGTAAACCTGAAGTGAAGCATCGGGAACTATAACTAGTGTCTCAGGAATGGTTCAAAGCATAGTCAGTAAGAAGAGTCAGTCTTCTTGTCCTTAAGTCGGCATTGTGCCTTTTGTATTTAATTCCGATGAATTTTCTGTGTTTCATCATCAATAAGAAGGTCCAAGGGATACAGTAAACCTGGAGTGAAGCATCGGAATCTATAACTTGTGTCACAGGAATGGTTCAAAACATAGACAGTAAGAAGAGTCAGTCTTCTTGTACTTAAGTCGGCATTGTGCCTTTTCTATTTAATGCCGATGCAATTTCTGTGTTTCATCGTCAATAAGAAGGTACAAGGGATACAGTAAAACTGGAGTGAAGCATCGGAATCTATAACTAGTGTCAATGGAATGGTTCAAAGCATAGACAGTAAGAAGAGTCAGTCTTCTTGTACTTAAGTCGGCATTGTGATTTTTGTGTTTAATTCCGATGCAATTTCTGTGTTTCATCGTAATTAAGAAGGTCAGAGGGATACAGTAAACCTGAAGTGAAGCATCGGAAACTATAACTAAAGTCACAGGAATGGTTCAAATCATAGACAGGAAGAGGGGTCAGTCTTCTTGTACTTAAGTCGGCATTGTGCCTTTTGTATTTAATTCCGAAGCAATTTCTGTGCTTTATCGTCAATAAGTATGTCCAAGGGATACAGTAAAACTGAAGTCAAGGATCGGAATCTGTAACTAGTGTCACAGGAATGGTTCAAAACATAGCCAGGAAGAAGAGTCAGTCTTCTTGTACTTAAGTAGGGATTGTGGCGTTTCTATTTAATTCCGATGCAAATTCTGTGTTTCATCGTCAATAAGAAGGTCAGAGGGATACAGTAAACCTGAAGCGAAGCATCGGGATCAATAACTAGTGTCACAGGAATGGTTCAAAACATAGTCAGTAAGAAGAGTCAGTTTCTTGTACTTAAGTCGGCATTGTGCCTTTTGTATTTAATTGCGATGCAATTTTTGTGTTTCATCGTCAATAAGAAGGTCCAAGGGATACAGTAAACCTGAAGTGAAGCATCGGTTTCTATAACTAGTGTCACACGAATGGTTCAAAACATAGACAGTAAGAAAAGTCAGTCGTCTTGTACTTAAGTCGGCATTGTGCCTTTTCCATTTAATTCCGATGCAATTACTGTGTTTCATCGTCAATTAGAAGGTCAGAGGGATACAGTAAACCTGAAGTGAAGCATCGGAATCTATAACTAGTGTCACAGGAATGGTTCAAAACGTAGCCAGTAAGAAGAGTCAGTTTTCTTGTACCTAAGTAGGAATTGTGGCGTTTCTATTTAATTCCGGTGCAATTTCTGTGTTTCATCGTCAATAAGAAGGTCAGAGGGATACAGTAAACCTGAAGTGAAGCATCGGTATCTATAACTAGTGTCACAGGAATGGTTCAAAACATAGTCAGTAAGAAGTGTCAGTCTTCTTGTACTTAAGTCGGCATTGTGCGTTTTGTATTTAATTCCGATGCAATTTCTGTTTTTCATCGTCAATAAGAAGGTCCTAGGGATACAGTAAACCTGAAGTGAAGCATCGGAATCTATAACTAGTGTCACAGGAATGGTTCAAAACATAGACAGTACGAAAAGTCAGTCGTCTTGTACTTAAGTCGGCATTGTGCCTTTTCTATTTAATTCATATGCAATTTCAGTGTTACATCGTCAATAAGCAGGTCAGAGGGATACAGTAAACCTGAAGTGAAGCATCGGAATCTATAACTAGTGTCACAGGAATGGTTCAAAGCATTGACAGTAAGATGAGTCAGTCTTCTTGTGCTTAAGTCGGCATTGTGCCTTTTGTGTTTAATTCCGATGCAATTTCTGTGTTTCATCGTCAGTAAGAAGTTCCAAGGGATACAGTGAACCAGAAGTGAAGCATCGGAATCTATAACTAGTGTCACAGGAATGGTTCAAAACATAGTCAGTAGGAAGTGTCGGTCTTCATGTACTTAAGTCTTCATTGTGCCTTTTGTATATAATTCCGATGCAATTTCTGTCTTTGATCGTCAATAAGAAGGACCAAGGGATACAGTAAACCTGAAGTGAAGCATCGGAATCTATAACTAGTGTCTCTGGAATGGTTCAAAATATGGACAGTAAGAAGAGTCAGTCATCTTGTACTTTAGTCGGCATTGTGCCTTTTGTGTTTAATTCCGATTCAATTTCTGTGATTCATCGTCTATAAGAAGGCCCAAGGGATACAATAAACCTGAAGTGAAGCATCGGACTCTGCATCTAGTGTCACAGAAATGGTTCAAAACATAGAGAGTGGAAGAGTCAGTTTCCTTGTACTTTAGTCGGCATTGTGCCTTTTCTATTTATTTCCGATGCAATTTCTGTGTTTCATCGTCAATAAGAAGGTCAGAGGGATACAATAAACCTGAAGTAAAGCATCGCAATCTATAACTAGTGTCACAGGAATGGTTCAAAGCATAGTCAGTAAGAACAGTCAGTCTTCTTGTCCCTATGTCGGCATTGTGCCTTTTTTATTTAATTCCGATGCAATTTCTGTGTTTCATTGTCAATCAGAAGGTCCAAGGGATACAATAAACCTGGAGTGAAGCATCGGAATCTATTTCTAGTGTCACAGGAATGGTTCAAAACATAGACTCTTAGAAGAGTCAGTTTTCGTGTACTTAAGTAGGCATTTTGCCCTTTGTATTTAATTCCGATGCAATTTCTGTGATTCATCGTCAATAAGAAGGTCCAAGGGATACAGTAAAACTGAAGTCAAGCATCGGAATCTATTACTAGTGTCACAGGAATGGTTCGAGGCATAGCCAGTAAGATGAGTCAGTCTTCTTGTACTTAAGTAGCCATTGTGGCGTTTCTATTTAATTCCGATGCAATTTCTGTGTTTCATCGTCATTAAGAAGGTCAGAGGGATACAGTAAACCTGAAGTGAAGCATCGGGATCCATAACTAGTGTCACAGGAATGGTTCAAAACATAGTCAGTAAGAAGAGTCAGTCTTCTTGTCCTTACGTCGGCATAGCGCCTTTTGTATTTAATTCCGATGAATTTTCTGTCTTTCATCGTCAATAAGAAGGTCCGAGGGATACAGTAAACTTGGAGTGAAACATCGGAATCTATAACTAGTGTCACAGGAATGGTTCAAAACATTGACAGTAAGATGAGTCAGTCTTCTTGTACTTAAGTCGGCATTGTGCCTTTTGTGTTTAATTCCGATGCAATTTCTGTGTTTCATCGTCAGTAAGAAGGTCCAAGGGATACAGTAAACCTCAAGTGAAGCATCGGAATCTATAACTAGTGTCTCAGGAATGGTTCAAAACATAGTCAGTAGGAAGTGTCGGTCTTCATGTACTTAAGTCGGCATTGTGCCTTTTGTATATAATTCCGATGCAATTTAAGTCTTTGATCGTCAATAAGAAGGAC
The DNA here is from genome assembly GCF_021461385.2 of Schistocerca piceifrons. Taxonomy (NCBI): domain Eukaryota; kingdom Metazoa; phylum Arthropoda; class Insecta; order Orthoptera; family Acrididae; genus Schistocerca; species Schistocerca piceifrons. The sequence goes on from NW_025728701.1 coordinate 69,643, forward strand.
CAAGGGATACAGTAAACCTGAAGTGAAGCATCGGAATCTATAACTAGTGTCACTGGAATGGTTCAAAATATGGACAGTAAGAAGAGTCAGTCATCTTGTACTTTAGTCGGCATTGTGCCTTTTGTGTTTAATTCCGATTCAGTTTCTGTGATTCATCGTCTATAAGAAGGCCCAAGGGATACAGTAAACCTGAAGTGAAGCATCGCAATCTATAACTAGTGTCACAAGAATGGTTCATATCATAGTCAGTAAGAAGAGTCAGTCTTCTTGTCCTTAAGTCGGCTTAGTGCCTTTTGTATTTAATTCCGATGCAATTTCTGTGTTTCATCGGCAATATGGTCAGAGGGATAAGTAAACCTGGAGTGAAGCATCGGAATCTATAACTAGTGTCACAGGAGTGGTTTAAAACATAGACAGTAAGAAGAGTCAGTCTTCTTGTACTTAAGTCGGCATTGAGCCTTTTCTATTTATTTCCGATGCAATTTCTGTGTTTCATCGTCAATAAGAAGGTCAGAGGGATACAAGAAACCTGAAGTAAAGCATCGGAATCTATAACTAGTGTCACAGGAATGGATCAAAACGTAGCCAGTAAGAAGAGTCAGTTTGCTTGTACCTAAGTAGGAATTGTGGTGTTTCTATTTAATTCCGGTGCAATTTTTGTGTTTCATCGTCAATAAGAAGGTCAGAGGGATACAGTAAACCTGAAGTGAAGCATCGGTATCTATAACTAGTGTCACAGGAATGGTTCAAATCATAGCCAGTAAGAAGAGTCAGTCTTCTTGTACTTAAGTAGCCATTGTGGCGTTTCAATTTAATTCCGACGCAAATTCTGTGTTTTATCGTCAATAAGAAGGTCAGAGGGATACAGTAAACCTGAAGTGAAGCATCGGGATCCATAACTAGTGTCACAGGAATGGTTCAAAACATAGTCAGTAAGAAGAGTCAGTCTTCTTGTCCTTACGTCGGCATTGCGCCTTTTGTATTTAATTCCAATGAATTTTCTGTCTTTCATCGTCAATAAGAAGGTCCGAGGGATACAGTAAACTTGGAGTGAAACATCGGAATCTATAACTAGTGTCACAGGAATGGTTCAAAACATTGACAGTAAGATGAGTCAGTCTTCTTGTACTTAAGTCGGCATTGTGCCTTTTGTGTTTAATTCCGATGCAATTTCTGTGTTTCATCGTCAGTAGGAAGGTCCAAGGGATACAGTAAACCTCAAGTGAAGCATCGGAATCTATAACTAGTGTCTCAGGAATGGTTCAAAACATAGTCAGTAGGAAGTGTCGGTCTTCATGTACTTAAGTCGGCATTGTGCCTTTTGTATATAATTCCGATGCAATTTAAGTCTTTGATCGTCAATAAGAAGGACCAAGGGATACAGTAAACCTGAAGTGAAGCATCGGAATCTATAACTAGTGTCACTGGAATGGTTCAAAATATGGACAGTAAGAAGAGTCAGTCATCTTGTACTTTAGTCGGCATTGTGCCTTTTGTGTTTAATTCCGATTCAGTTTCTGTGATTCATCGTGTATAAGAAGGCCCAAGGGATACAGTAAACCTGAAGTGAAGCATCGCAATCTATAACTAGTGTCACAAGAATGGTTCATATCATAGTCAGTAAGAAGAGTCAGTCTTCTTGTCCTTAAGTCGGCTTAGTGCCTTTTGTATTTAATTCCGATGCAATTTCTGTGTTTCATCGGCAATATGGTCAGAGGGATAAGTAAACCTGGAGTGAAGGATCGGAATCTATAACTAGTGTCACAGGAGTGGTTTAAAACATAGACAGTAAGAAGAGTCAGTCTTCTTGTACTTAAGTCGGCATTGAGCCTTTTCTATTTATTTCCGATGCAATTTCTGTGTTTCATCGTCAATAAGAAGGTCAGAGGGATACAAGAAACCTGAAGTAAAGCATCGGAATCTATAACTAGTGTCACAGGAATGGTTCAAAACGTAGCCAGTAAGAAGAGTCAGTTTGCTTGTACCTAAGTAGGAATTGTGGCGTTTCTATTTAATTCCGGTGCAATTTTTGTGTTTCATCGTCAATAAGAAGGTCAGAGGGATACAGTAAACCTGAAGTGAAGCATCGGTATCTATAACTAGTGTCACAGGAATGGTTCAAATCATAGCCAGTAAGAAGAGTCAGTCTTCTTGTACTTAAGTAGCCATTGTGGCGTTTCAATTTAATTCCGACGCAAATTCTGTGTTTTATCGTCAATAAGAAGGTCAGAGGGATACAGTAAACCTGAAGTGAAGCATCGGGAACTATAACTAGTGTCTCAGGAATGGTTCAAAGCATAGTCAGTAAGAAGAGTCAGTCTTCTTGTCCTTAAGTCGGCATTGTGCCTTTTGTATTTAATTCCGATGAATTTTCTGTATTTCATCATCAATAAGAAGGTCCAAGGGATACAGTAAACCTGGAGTGAAGCATCGGAATCTATAACTTGTGTCACAGGAATGGTTCAAAACATAGACAGTAAGAAGAGTCAGTCTTCTTGTACTTAAGTCGGCATTGTGCCTTTTCTATTTAATGCCGATGCAATTTCTGTGTTTCATCGTCAATAAGAAGGTACAAGGGATACAGTAAGACTGGAGTGAAGCATCGGAATCTATAACTAGTGTCATTGGAATGGTTCAAAGCATAGACAGTAAGAAGAGTCAGTCTTCTTGTACTTAAGTCGGCATTGTGCCTTTTGTGTTTAATTCCGATGCAATTTCTGTGTTTCATCGTAATTAAGAAGGTCTGAGGGATACAGTAAACCTGAAGTGAAGCATCGGAAACTATAACTAAAGTCACAGGAATGGTTCAAATCATAGACAGGAAGAGGGGTCAGTCTTCTTGTACTTAAGTCGGCATTGTGCCTTTTGTATTTAATTCCGAAGCAATTTCTGTGCTTTATCGTCAATAAGTATGTCCAAGGGATACAGTAAAACTGAAGTCAAGGATCGGAATCTATAACTAGTGTCACAGGAATGGTTCAAAACATAGCCAGGAAGAAGAGTCAGTCTTCTTGTACTTAAGTAGGCATTGTGGCGTTTCTATTTAATTCCGATGCAAATTCTGTGTTTCATCGTCAATAAGAAGGTCAGAGGGATACAGTAAACCTGAAGCGAAGCATCGGGATCTATAACTAGTGTCACAGGAATGGTTCAAAACATAGTCAGTAAGAAGAGTCGGTTTCTTGTACTTAAGTCGGCATTGTGCCTTTTGTATTTAATTGCGATGCAATTTTTGTGTTTCATCGTCAATAAGAAGGTCCAAGGGATACAGTATACCTGAAGTGAAGCATCGGTTTCTATAACTAGGGTCACACGAATGGTTCAAAACATAGACAGTAAGAAAAGTCAGTCGTCTTGTACTTAAGTCGGCATTGTGCCTTTTCTATTTAATTCCGATGCAATTACTGTGTTTCATCGTCAATTAGAAGGTCAGAAGGATACAGTAAACCTGAAGTGAAGCATCGGAATCTATAACTAGTGTCACAGGAATGGTTCAAAATATAGTTAGTAAAAAGAGTCAGTCTTCTTGTACTTAAGTCGGCATTGTGCCTTTTGTATTTAATTCCGATGCAATTTCTGTGTTTCATCGTCAATAAGAAGGTCCAAGGGATACAGTAAAACTGAAGTCAAGCATCGGAATCTATAACTAGTGTCACAGGAATGGTTCTAATCATAAACAGGAAGAGGGGTCAGTCTTCTTGTACTTAAGTCGGCATTGTGCCTTTTGAATTAAATTCCGATGCAATTTCTGTGTTTCATCGTCAATAAGAAGGTCCAAGGGATACAGTAAACCTCAAGTGGAGCATCGGAATCTATAACTAGTGTCACAGGAATGGTTCAAAACGTAGCCAGTAAGAAGAGTCAGTTTTCTTGTACCTAAGTAGGAATTGTGGCGTTTCTATTTAATTCCGGTGCAATTTCTGTGTTTCATCGTCAATAAGAAGGTCAGAGGGATACAGTAAACCTGAAGTGAAGCATCGGTATCTATAACTAGTGTCACAGGAATGGTTCAAAACATAGTCAGTAAGAAGTGTCAGTCTTCTTGTACTTAAGTCGGCATTGTGCCTTTTGTATTTAATTCCGATGCATTTTCTGTTTTTCATCGTCAATAAGAAGGTCCTAGGGATACAGTAAATCTGAAGTGAAGCATCGGAATCTATAACTAGTGTCACAGGAATGGTTCAAAACATAGTCAGTAAGAAGAGTCGGTTTCTTGTACTTAAGTCGGCATTGTGCCTTTTGTATTTAATTCCGATGCAATTTTTGTGTTTCATCGTCAATAAGAAGGTCAAAGGGATACAGTAAACCTGAAGTGAAGCATCGGTTTCTATAACTAGGGTCACACGAATGGTTCAAATCATAGACCGTAAGAAAAGTCAGTCGTCTTGTACTTAAGTCGGCATTGTGCCTTTTCTATTTAATTCCGATGCAATTACTGTGTTTCATCGTCAATTAGAAGGTCAGAGGGATACAGTAAACCTGAAGTGAAGCATCGGAATCTATAACTAGTGTCACAGGAATGGTTCAAAATATATTTAGTAAAAAGAGTCAGTCTTCTTGTACTTAAGTCGGCATTGTGCCTTTTGTATTTAATTCCGATGCAATTTCTGTGATTCATCGTCAATAAGTAGGTCCAAGGGATACAGTAAAACTGAAGACAAGCATCGGAATCTATTACTAGTGTCACAGGAATGGTTCGAGGCATAGCCAGTAAGATGAGTCAGTCTTCTTGTACTTAAGTAGCCATTGTGGCGATTCTATTTAATTCTGATGCAATTTCTGTGTTTCATCGTCATTAAGAAGGTCAGAGGGATACAGTAAACCTGAAGTGAAGCATCGGGATCCATAACTAGTGTCACAGGAATGGTTCAAAACATAGTCAGTAAGAAGAGTCAGTCTTCTTGTCCTTACGTCGGCATTGCGCCTTTTGTATTTATTTCCGATGAATTTTCTGTCTTTCATCGTCAATAAGAAGGTCCGAGGGATACAGTAAACTTGGAGTGAAACATCGGAATCTATAACTAGTGTCACAGGAATGGTTCAAAACATAGTCAGTAGGAAGTGTCGGTCTTCATGTACTTAAGTCGGCATTGTGCTTTTTGTATATAATTCCGATGCAATTTAAGTCTTTGATCGTCAATAAGAAGGACCAAGGGATACAGTAAACCTGAAGTGAAGCATCGGAATCTATAACTAGTGTCACTGGAATGGTTCAAAATATGGACAGTAAGAAGAGTCAGTCATCTTGTACTTTAGTCGGCATTGTGCCTTTTGTGTTTAATTCCGATTCAGTTTCTGTGATTCATCGTCTATAAGAAGGCCCAAGGGATACAGTAAACCTGAAGTGAAGCATCGGAATCTATAACTAGTGTCACAAGAATGGTTCATATCATAGTCAGTAAGAAGAGTCAGTCTTCTTGTCCTTAAGTCGGCTTTGTGCCTTTTGTATTTAATTCCGATGCAATTTCTGTGTTTCATCGGCAATATGGTCAGAGGGATATGTAAACCTGGAGTGAAGCATCGGAATCTATAACTAGTGTCACAGGAGTGGTTTAAAACATAGACAGTAAGAAGAGTCAGTCTTCTTGTACTTAAGTCGGCATTGAGCCTTTTCTATTTATTTCCGATGCAATTTCTGTGTTTCATCGTCAATAAGAAGGTCAGAGGGATACAAGAAACCTGAAGTAAAGCATCGGAATCTATAACTAGTGTCACAGGAATGGTTCAAAGCATAGTCAGTAAGAACAGTCAGTCTTCTTGTCCCTAAGTCGGCATTGTGCCTTTTTTATTTAATTCCGATGCAATTTCTGTGTTTCATCGTCAATAAGAAGCTCCAAGGGATACAATAAACCTGGAGTGAAGCATCGGAATCTATAACTAGTGTCACAGGAATGGTTCAAAACATAGACTCTTAGAAGAGTCAGTTTTCGTGTACTTAAGTAGGCATTTTGCCCTTTGTATTTAATTCCGATGCAATTTCTGTGATTCATCGTCAATCAGAAGGTCCAAGGGATACAGTAAAACTGAAGTCAAGCATCGGAATCTATTACTAGTGTCACAGGAATGGTTCAAAACATAGTCAGTAAAAAGAGTCAGTCTTCTTGTACTTAAGTCGGCATTGTGCCTTTTCTGTTTAATTCCGATGCAATTTCTGTGTTTCATCGTCAATAAGATGGTCAAAGGGATACAGTAAACCTCAAGAGAAGCATCGGAATCTATAACTAGTGTCACAGGAAAGGTTCAAAGCATAGTCAGTAGGAAGAGTCGGTCTTCATGTACTTAAGTCGACATTGTGCCTTTTGTATTAAATTCCGACGCAATTTCTGTGTTTCATCGTCAATAAGAAGGTCCAAGGGATACAGTAAACCTCAAGTGAAGCATCGGAATCTATAACTAGTGTCACAGGAATGGTTCAAAACATAGACAGTAGGAAGAGTCAGTCTTCTTGTACTTAAGTAGGCATTGTGCCTTTTGTATTTAATTCCGATGCAATTTCTGTGTTTCATCGTCAATAAGAAGGTCCAAGGGATACAGAAAAACTGAAGTCAAGCATCGGAATCTATAACTAGTGTCACTGGAATGGTTCAAAACATAGACAGTAAGAAGAGTCAGTCTTCTAGTACTTAAGTCGGCATTGAGCCTTTTCTATTTATTTCCGATGCAATTTCTGTGTTTCATCGTCAATAAGAAGGTCAGAGGGATACAAGAAACCTGAAGTAAAGCATCGGAATCTATAACTAGTGTCACAGGAATGGTTCAAAGCATAGTCAGTAAGAACAGTCAGTCTTCTTGTCCCTAAGTCCGCATTGTGCCTTTTTTATTTAATTCCGATGCAATTTCTGTGTTTCATCGTCAATAAGAAGGTCCAAGGGATACAATAACCCTGGAGTGAAGCATCGGAATCTATAACTAGTGTCACAGGAATGGTTCAAAACATAGACTCTTAGAAGAGTCAGTTTTCGTGTACTTAAGTAGGCATTTTGCCCTTTGTATTTAATTCCGATCCAATTTCTGTGATTCATCGTCAATAAGAAGGTCCAAGGGATACAGTAAAACTGAAGTCAAGCATCGGAATCTATTACTAGTGTCACAGGAATGGTTCGAGGCATAGCCAGTAAGATGAGTCAGTCTTCTTGTACTTAAGTAGCCATTGTGGCGTTTCTATTTAATTCCGATGCAATTTCTGTGTTTCATCGTCAATAAGAAGGTCAGAGGGATACAGTAATCCTGAAGTGAAGCATCGGAATCTGTAACTAATGTCACAGGAATGGTTCAAAACATAGACAGTAAGAAGAGTCAGTCTTCTTGTACTTAAGTCGCCACTGTGCCTTTTCTATTTAATTCCGATGCAATTTCTGTGTTTCATCGTCAAAAAGAAGGTACAAGGGATACAGTAAAACTGGAGTGAAGCATCGGAATCTATAACTAGTGTCAATGGAATGGTTCAAAGCATAGACAGTAAGAAGAGTCAGTCTTCTTGTACTTAATTAGGCATTGTGCCTTTTCTATTTAATTCGATGCAATTACTGTGTTTCATCGTCAATTAGAAGGTCAGAGGGATACAGTAAACCTGAAGCGAAGCATCGGGATCTATAACTAGTGTCACAGGAACGGTTCAAAACATAGTCAGTAAGAAGAGTCAGTTTCTTGTACTTAAGTCGGCATTGCGCCTTTTGTATATAATTCCGATGCAATTTTTGTGTTTCATCGACAATAAGAAGGTCCAAAGGATACAGTAAACCTGAAGTGAAGCATCGGATTCTATAACTAGTGTCACACGAATGGTTCAAAACATAGACAGTAAGAAAAGGCAGTCGTCTTGTACTTAAGTCGGCATTGTGCCTTTTCTATTTAATTCCGATGCAATTACTGTGTTTCATCGTCAATTAGAAGGTCAGAGGGATACAGTAAACCTGAAATCAAGCATCCGAATCTATAACTAGTGTCACAGGAATGGTTCAAAACATAGTCAGTAAAAAGAGTCAGTCTTCTTGTACTTAAGTCGGCATTGTGCCTTTTGTATTTAATTTAGATGCAATTTCTGTGTTTCATCGTCAATAAGTAGGTCCAAGGGGTACAGTTAAACTGAAGTCAAGAATCGGAATCTGTAACTAGTGTCACAGGAATGGTTTTAATCATAGACAGGAAGAGGGGTCAGTCTTCTTGTACTTAAGTCGGCATTGTGCCTTTTCTGTTTAATTCCGATGCAATTTCTGTGTTTCATCGTCAATAAGATGGTCTAAGGGATACAGTAAACCTCAAGAGAAGCATCGGAATCTATAACTAGTGTCACAGGAAAGGTTCAAAGCATAGTCAGTAGGAAGAGTCGGTCTTCATGTACTTAAGTCGACATTGTGCCTTTTGTATTAAATTCCGACGCAATTTCTGTGTTTCATCGTCAATAAGAAGGTCCAAGGGATACAGTAAACCTCAAGTGAAGCATCGGAATCTATAACTAGTGTCACAGGAATGGTTCAAAACATAGACAGTACGAAAAGTCAGTCGTCTTGTACTTAAGTCGGCATTTTGCCTTTTCTATTTAATTCCGATGCAATTTCTGTGTTTCATCGTCAATAAGAAGGTCAGGGGGATACAGTATACTCGAAGTGAAGCATCCGAATCCATAACTAGTGTCACAGGAATGGTTCAAATCATAGTCAGTAAATAGAGTCAGTCTTCTTGTACTTCAGTCAGCATCGTGCCTTTTGCATTTAATTCCGATGCAATTTCTGTGTTTCATCGCCAATAAGAAGGTCAGAGGGAAACAGTAAACCGGAAGTGAAGCATCGGATCTATAACTAGTGTCACACGAATGGTTCAAAACATAGTCAGTATGAAGAGTCAGTCTTTATGTACCTAAGTCTGCATTATGCCTTTTGTGTTTAATTCCGATGCAATTTCTGTGTTTCATCGTCAATAAGAAGGTCCAAGGGCTACAGTAATCCTGAAGTGATGCATCGGAATCTATAACTAGTGTGACAGGAATGGTTCAAATCATAGACAGTAAGAAAAGTCAGTCGTCTTGTACTTAAGTTGGCATTGTGCCTTTTCTATTTAATTCTGATGCAATTTCTGTGTCTCATCGTCAATAAGAAGGTCACAGGGATACAGTAAACCTGAAGTGAAGCATCGGAATCTATAACTAGTGTCACAGGAATGGTTCAAAAGCATTGACAGTAAGATGAGTCAGTCTTCTTGTACTTAACTCGGCATTGTGCCTTTTGTGTTTAATTCCGATGCAATTTCTGTGTTTCATCGTCAGTAAGAAGGTCCAAGGGATACAATAAACGTCAAGTGAAGCATCGGAATCTATAACTAGTGTCACAGGAATGGTTCAAAACATAGTCAGTAGGAAGTGTCGGTCTTCATGTACTTAAGTCGGCATTGTGCCTTTTGTATATAATTCCGATGCAATTTCAGTCTTTGATCGTCAATAAGAAGGACCAAGGGATACAGTAAACCTGAAGTGAAGCATCGGAATCTATAACTAGTGTCACTGGAATGGTTCAAAATATGGACAGTAAGAAGAGTCACACATCTTGTACTTTAGTCGGCATTGTGCCTTTTGTGTTTAATTCCGATTCAATTTCTGTGATTCATCGTCTATAAGAAGGCCCAAGGGATACAGTAAACCTGAAGTGAAGCATCGCAATCTATAACTAGTGTCACAAGAATGGTTATTATCATAGTCAGTAAGAAGAGTCAGTCTTCTTGTCCTTAAGTCGTCATTGTGCCTTTTGTATTTAATTCCGATGCAATTTCTGTGTTTCATCGGCAATATGGTCAGAGGGATAAGTAAACCTGGAGTGAAGCATCGGAATCTATAACTAGTGTCACAGGAGTGGTTCAAAACATAGACAGTAAGAAGAGTCAGTCTTCTTGTACTTAAGTCGGCATTGAGCCTTTTCTATTTATTTCCGATGCAATTTCTGTGTTTCATCGTCAATAAGAAGGTCAGAGGGATACAATAAACCTGACGTAAAGCATCGGAATCTATAACTAGTGTCACAGGAATGGTTCAAAGCATAGTCAGTAAGAACAGTCAGTCTCCTTGTCCCTAAGTCGGCATTGTCCCTTTTTTATTTAATTCCGATGCAATTTCTGTGTTTCATCGTCAATAAGAAGGTCCAAGGGATACAATAAACCTGGAGTGAAGCATCGGAATCTATAACTAGTGTCACAGGGATGGTTCAAAACATAGACGTTTAGAAGAGTCAGTTTTCGTGTACTTAGGTAGGCATTTTGCCCTTTGTATTTAATTCCGATGCAATTTCTGTGATTCATCGTCAATAAGAAGGTCCAAGGGTTACAGTAAAACTGAAGTCAAGCATCGGAATCTATTACTAGGGTCACAGGAATGGGTCGAGGCATAGTCAGTAAGATGAGTCAGTCTTCTTGTAATTAAGTAGCCATTGTGGCGTTTCTATTGAATTCCGATGCAATTTCTGTGTTTCATCGTCAATAAGAAGGTCAGAGGGATACAGTAAACCTGAAGTGAAGCATCGGGATCCATAACTAGTGTCACAGGAATGGTTCAAAACATAGTCAGTAAGAAGAGTCAGTCTTCTTGTCTTTACGTCGGCATTGCGCCTTTTGTATTTAATTTCGATGAATTTTCTGTCTTTCTTCGTCAATAAGAAGGTCCAAGGGATACAGTAAACTTGGAGTGAAGCATCGGAATCTATAACTAGTGTCACAGGAATGGTTCAAAACATAGACAGTAAGAAGAGTCAGTATTCTTGTACTTAAGTCGGCATTGTGCCTTTTCTATTTAATTCCGATGCCATTTCTGTGTTTCATCGTCAATAAGAAGGTACAAGGGATACAGTAAAACTGGAGTGAAGCATCGGAATCTATAACTAGTGTCAATGGAATGGTTCAAAACATAGACAGTAAGAAGAGTCAGTCTTCTTGTACTTAATTCGGCATTGTGCCTTTTGTATTTAATTCCGATGCAATTACTGTGTTTCATCGTCAATTAGAAGGTCAGAGGGATACAGTAAACCTGAAGCGAAGCATCGGGATCTATAACTAGTGTCACAGGAATGGTTCAAAACATAGTCAGTAAGAAGAGTCAGTTTCTTGTACTTAAGTCGGCATTGTGCCTTTTGTATTTAATTCCGATGCAATTTTTGTGTTTCATCGACAATAAGAAGGTCCAAGGGATACAGTAAACCTGAAGTGAAGCATCGGATTCTATAACTAGTGTCACACGAATGGTTCAAAACATAGACAGTAAGAAAGGTCAGTCGTCTTGTACTTAAGTCGGCATTGTGCCTTTTCTATTTAATTCCGATGCAATTACTGTGTTTCATCGTCAATTACAAGGTCAGAGGGATACAGTAAACCTGAAATCAAGTTTCCGAAACTATAATTAGTGTCACAGGAATGGTTCAAAACATAGTCAGTAAAAAGAGTCAGTCTTCTTGTACCTAAGTCGGCATTGTGCCTTTTGAATTTAATTCCGATGCAATTTCTGTGTTTCATCGTCAATAAGTAGGTCCAAGGGGTACAGTAAAACTGAAGTCAAGAATCGGAATCTGTAACTAGTGTCACAGGAATGGTTCTAATCATAGACAGGAAGAGGGGTCAGTCTTCTTGTACTTAAGTCGGCATTGTGCCTTTTCTGTTTAATTCCGATGCAATTTCTGTGTTTCATCGTCAATAAGATGGTCTAAGGGATACAGTAAACCTCAAGAGAAGCATCGGAATCTATAACTAGTGTCACAGGAAAGGTTCAAAGCATAGTCAGTAGGAAGAGTCGGTCTTCATGTACTTAAGTCGACATTGTGCCTTTTGTATTAAATTCCGACGCAATTTCTGTTTTTCATCGTCAATAAGAAGGTCCAAGGGAAACAGTAAACCTCAAGTGAAGCATCGGAATCTATAACTAGTGTCACAGGAATGGTTCAAAACATAGACAGTAGGAAGAGTCAGTCTTCTTGTACTTAAGTAGGCATTGTGCCTTTTGTATTTAATTCCGATGCAATTTCTGTGTTTCATCGTCAATAAGAAGGTCCAAGGGATACAGAAAAACTGAAGTCAAGCATCGGAATCTATAACTAGTGTCACAGGAATGGTTCAAAACGTAGCCAGTAAGAAGAGTCAGTTTTCTTGTACCTAAGTAGGAATTGTGGCGTTTCTATTTAATTCCGGTGCAATTTCTGCGTTTCATCGTCAATAAGAAGGTCAGAGGGATACAGTAAACCTGAAGTGAAGCATCGGTATCTATAGTTAGTGTCACAGGAATGGTTCAAAACATAGTCAGTAAGAAGAGTCAGTCTTCTTGTACTTAAGTCGGCATTGTGCCTTTTGTATTTAATTCCGATGCAATTTCTGTTTTTCATCGTCAATAAGATGGTCCTAGGATTACAGTAAACCTGAAGTGAAGCATCGGAATCTATAACTAGTGTCACAGGAATGGTTCAAAACATAGACAGTACGAAAAGTCAGTCGTCTTGTACTTAAGTCGGCATTGTGCCTTTTCTATTTAATTCCGATGCAATTTCTGTGTTTCATCGTCAATAAGAAGGTCAGGGGGATACAGTATACCCGAAATGAAGCATCCGAATCCATAAGTAGTGTCACAGGAATGGTTCAAATCATAGTCAGTAAATAGAGTCAGTCTTCTTGTACTTCAGTCAGCATTGTGCCTTTTGCATTTAATTCCGATGCAATTTCTGTGTTTCATCGTCAATAAGAAGGTCAGAGGGAAACAGTAAACCTGAAGTGAAGCATCGGATCTATAACTAGTGTCACACGAATGGTTCAAAACATAGTCAGTATGTAGAGTCAGTCTTTATGTACCTAAGTCTGCATTGTGCCTTTTGTGTTTAATTCCGATGCAATTTCTGTGTTTCATCGTCAATAAGAAGGTCCAAGGGCTACAGTAAACCTGAAGTGATGCATCGGAATCTATAACTAGTGTGACAGGAATGGTTCAAATCATAGACAGTAAGAAAAGTCAGTCGTCTTGTACTTAAGTTGGCATTGTGCCTTTTCTATTTAATTCTGATGCAATTTCAGTGTCTCATCGTCAATAAGAAGGTCACAGGGATACAGTAAACCTGAAGTGAAGCATCGGAATCTATAACTAGTGTCACAGGAATGGTTCAAAAGCATTGACAGTAAGATGAGTCAGTCTTCTTGTACTTAACTCGGCATTGTGCCTTTTGTGTTTAATTCCGATGCAATTTCTGTGTTTCATCGGCAATATGGTCAGAGGGATATGTAAACCTGGAGTGAAGCATCGGAATCTATAACTAGTGTCACAGGAGTGGTTTAAAACATAGACAGTAAGAAGAGTCAGTCTTCTTGTACTTAAGTCGGCATTGAGCCTTTTCTATTTATTTCCGATGCAATTTCTGTGTTTCATCGTCAATAAGAAGGTCAGAGGGATACAAGAAACCTGAAGTAAAGCATCGGAATCTATAACTAGTGTCACAGGAATGGTTCAAAGCATAGTCAGTAAGAACAGTCAGTCTTCTTGTCCCTAAGTCGGCATTGTGCCTTTTTTATTTAATTCCGATGCAATTTCTGTGTTTCATCGTCAATAAGAAGCTCCAAGGGATACAATAAACCTGGAGTGAAGCATCGGAATCTATAACTAGTGTCACAGGAATGGTTCAAAACATAGACTCTTAGAAGAGTCAGTTTTCGTGTACTTAAGTAGGCATTTTGCCCTTTGTATTTAATTCCGATGCAATTTCTGTGATTCATCGTCAATCAGAAGGTCCAAGGGATACAGTAAAACTGAAGTCAAGCATCGGAATCTATTACTAGTGTCACAGGAATGGTTCAAAACATAGTCAGTAAAAAGAGTCAGTCTTCTTGTACTTAAGTCGGCATTGTGCCTTTTCTGTTTAATTCCGATGCAATTTCTGTGTTTCATCGTCAATAAGATGGTCAAAGGGATACAGTAAACCTCAAGAGAAGCATCGGAATCTATAACTAGTGTCACAGGAAAGGTTCAAAGCATAGTCAGTAGGAAGAGTCGGTCTTCATGTACTTAAGTCGACATTGTGCCTTTTGTATTAAATTCCGACGCAATTTCTGTGTTTCATCGTCAATAAGAAGGTCCAAGGGATACAGTAAACCTCAAGTGAAGCATCGGAATCTATAACTAGTGTCACAGGAATGGTTCAAAACATAGACAGTAGGAAGAGTCAGTCTTCTTGTACTTAAGTAGGCATTGTGCCTTTTGTATTTAATTCCGATGCAATTTCTGTGTTTCATCGTCAATAAGAAGGTCCAAGGGATACAGAAAAACTGAAGTCAAGCATCGGAATCTATAACTAGTGTCACTGGAATGGTTCAAAACATAGACAGTAAGAAGAGTCAGTCTTCTAGTACTTAAGTCGGCATTGAGCCTTTTCTATTTATTTCCGATGCAATTTCTGTGTTTCATCGTCAATAAGAAGGTCAGAGGGATACAAGAAACCTGAAGTAAAGCATCGGAATCTATAACTAGTGTCACAGGAATGGTTCAAAGCATAGTCAGTAAGAACAGTCAGTCTTCTTGTCCCTAAGTCCGCATTGTGCCTTTTTTATTTAATTCCGATGCAATTTCTGTGTTTCATCGTCAATAAGAAGGTCCAAGGGATACAATAACCCTGGAGTGAAGCATCGGAATCTATAACTAGTGTCACAGGAATGGTTCAAAACATAGACTCTTAGAAGAGTCAGTTTTCGTGTACTTAAGTAGGCATTTTGCCCTTTGTATTTAATTCCGATCCAATTTCTGTGATTCATCGTCAATAAGAAGGTCCAAGGGATACAGTAAAACTGAAGTCAAGCATCGGAATCTATTACTAGTGTCACAGGAATGGTTCGAGGCATAGCCAGTAAGATGAGTCAGTCTTCTTGTACTTAAGTAGCCATTGTGGCGTTTCTATTTAATTCCGATGCAATTTCTGTGTTTCATCGTCAATAAGAAGGTCAGAGGGATACAGTAATCCTGAAGTGAAGCATCGGAATCTGTAACTAATGTCACAGGAATGGTTCAAAACATAGACAGTAAGAAGAGTCAGTCTTCTTGTACTTAAGTCGCCACTGTGCCTTTTCTATTTAATTCCGATGCAATTTCTGTGTTTCATCGTCAAAAAGAAGGTACAAGGGATACAGTAAAACTGGAGTGAAGCATCGGAATCTATAACTAGTGTCAATGGAATGGTTCAAAGCATAGACAGTAAGAAGAGTCAGTCTTCTTGTACTTAATTAGGCATTGTGCCTTTTCTATTTAATTCGATGCAATTACTGTGTTTCATCGTCAATTAGAAGGTCAGAGGGATACAGTAAACCTGAAGCGAAGCATCGGGATCTATAACTAGTGTCACAGGAACGGTTCAAAACATAGTCAGTAAGAAGAGTCAGTTTCTTGTACTTAAGTCGGCATTGCGCCTTTTGTATATAATTCCGATGCAATTTTTGTGTTTCATCGACAATAAGAAGGTCCAAAGGATACAGTAAACCTGAAGTGAAGCATCGGATTCTATAACTAGTGTCACACGAATGGTTCAAAACATAGACAGTAAGAAAAGGCAGTCGTCTTGTACTTAAGTCGGCATTGTGCCTTTTCTATTTAATTCCGATGCAATTACTGTGTTTCATCGTCAATTAGAAGGTCAGAGGGATACAGTAAACCTGAAATCAAGCATCCGAATCTATAACTAGTGTCACAGGAATGGTTCAAAACATAGTCAGTAAAAAGAGTCAGTCTTCTTGTACTTAAGTCGGCATTGTGCCTTTTGTATTTAATTTAGATGCAATTTCTGTGTTTCATCGTCAATAAGTAGGTCCAAGGGGTACAGTTAAACTGAAGTCAAGAATCGGAATCTGTAACTAGTGTCACAGGAATGGTTTTAATCATAGACAGGAAGAGGGGTCAGTCTTCTTGTACTTAAGTCGGCATTGTGCCTTTTCTGTTTAATTCCGATGCAATTTCTGTGTTTCATCGTCAATAAGATGGTCTAAGGGATACAGTAAACCTCAAGAGAAGCATCGGAATCTATAACTAGTGTCACAGGAAAGGTTCAAAGCATAGTCAGTAGGAAGAGTCGGTCTTCATGTACTTAAGTCGACATTGTGCCTTTTGTATTAAATTCCGACGCAATTTCTGTGTTTCATCGTCAATAAGAAGGTCCAAGGGATACAGTAAACCTCAAGTGAAGCATCGGAATCTATAACTAGTGTCACAGGAATGGTTCAAAACATAGACAGTACGAAAAGTCAGTCGTCTTGTACTTAAGTCGGCATTTTGCCTTTTCTATTTAATTCCGATGCAATTTCTGTGTTTCATCGTCAATAAGAAGGTCAGGGGGATACAGTATACTCGAAGTGAAGCATCCGAATCCATAACTAGTGTCACAGGAATGGTTCAAATCATAGTCAGTAAATAGAGTCAGTCTTCTTGTACTTCAGTCAGCATCGTGCCTTTTGCATTTAATTCCGATGCAATTTCTGTGTTTCATCGCCAATAAGAAGGTCAGAGGGAAACAGTAAACCGGAAGTGAAGCATCGGATCTATAACTAGTGTCACACGAATGGTTCAAAACATAGTCAGTATGAAGAGTCAGTCTTTATGTACCTAAGTCTGCATTATGC
This sequence comes from Schistocerca piceifrons, assembly GCF_021461385.2. Taxonomy (NCBI): domain Eukaryota; kingdom Metazoa; phylum Arthropoda; class Insecta; order Orthoptera; family Acrididae; genus Schistocerca; species Schistocerca piceifrons. The sequence goes on from NW_025728701.1 coordinate 86,245, forward strand.
CTTTTGTGTTTAATTCCGATGCAATTTCTGTGTTTCATCGTCAATAAGAAGGTCCAAGGGCTACAGTAATCCTGAAGTGATGCATCGGAATCTATAACTAGTGTGACAGGAATGGTTCAAATCATAGACAGTAAGAAAAGTCAGTCGTCTTGTACTTAAGTTGGCATTGTGCCTTTTCTATTTAATTCTGATGCAATTTCTGTGTCTCATCGTCAATAAGAAGGTCACAGGGATACAGTAAACCTGAAGTGAAGCATCGGAATCTATAACTAGTGTCACAGGAATGGTTCAAAAGCATTGACAGTAAGATGAGTCAGTCTTCTTGTACTTAACTCGGCATTGTGCCTTTTGTGTTTAATTCCGATGCAATTTCTGTGTTTCATCGTCAGTAAGAAGGTCCAAGGGATACAATAAACGTCAAGTGAAGCATCGGAATCTATAACTAGTGTCACAGGAATGGTTCAAAACATAGTCAGTAGGAAGTGTCGGTCTTCATGTACTTAAGTCGGCATTGTGCCTTTTGTATATAATTCCGATGCAATTTCAGTCTTTGATCGTCAATAAGAAGGACCAAGGGATACAGTAAACCTGAAGTGAAGCATCGGAATCTATAACTAGTGTCACTGGAATGGTTCAAAATATGGACAGTAAGAAGAGTCACACATCTTGTACTTTAGTCGGCATTGTGCCTTTTGTGTTTAATTCCGATTCAATTTCTGTGATTCATCGTCTATAAGAAGGCCCAAGGGATACAGTAAACCTGAAGTGAAGCATCGCAATCTATAACTAGTGTCACAAGAATGGTTATTATCATAGTCAGTAAGAAGAGTCAGTCTTCTTGTCCTTAAGTCGTCATTGTGCCTTTTGTATTTAATTCCGATGCAATTTCTGTGTTTCATCGGCAATATGGTCAGAGGGATAAGTAAACCTGGAGTGAAGCATCGGAATCTATAACTAGTGTCACAGGAGTGGTTCAAAACATAGACAGTAAGAAGAGTCAGTCTTCTTGTACTTAAGTCGGCATTGAGCCTTTTCTATTTATTTCCGATGCAATTTCTGTGTTTCATCGTCAATAAGAAGGTCAGAGGGATACAATAAACCTGACGTAAAGCATCGGAATCTATAACTAGTGTCACAGGAATGGTTCAAAGCATAGTCAGTAAGAACAGTCAGTCTCCTTGTCCCTAAGTCGGCATTGTCCCTTTTTTATTTAATTCCGATGCAATTTCTGTGTTTCATCGTCAATAAGAAGGTCCAAGGGATACAATAAACCTGGAGTGAAGCATCGGAATCTATAACTAGTGTCACAGGGATGGTTCAAAACATAGACGTTTAGAAGAGTCAGTTTTCGTGTACTTAGGTAGGCATTTTGCCCTTTGTATTTAATTCCGATGCAATTTCTGTGATTCATCGTCAATAAGAAGGTCCAAGGGTTACAGTAAAACTGAAGTCAAGCATCGGAATCTATTACTAGGGTCACAGGAATGGGTCGAGGCATAGTCAGTAAGATGAGTCAGTCTTCTTGTAATTAAGTAGCCATTGTGGCGTTTCTATTGAATTCCGATGCAATTTCTGTGTTTCATCGTCAATAAGAAGGTCAGAGGGATACAGTAAACCTGAAGTGAAGCATCGGGATCCATAACTAGTGTCACAGGAATGGTTCAAAACATAGTCAGTAAGAAGAGTCAGTCTTCTTGTCTTTACGTCGGCATTGCGCCTTTTGTATTTAATTTCGATGAATTTTCTGTCTTTCTTCGTCAATAAGAAGGTCCAAGGGATACAGTAAACTTGGAGTGAAGCATCGGAATCTATAACTAGTGTCACAGGAATGGTTCAAAACATAGACAGTAAGAAGAGTCAGTATTCTTGTACTTAAGTCGGCATTGTGCCTTTTCTATTTAATTCCGATGCCATTTCTGTGTTTCATCGTCAATAAGAAGGTACAAGGGATACAGTAAAACTGGAGTGAAGCATCGGAATCTATAACTAGTGTCAATGGAATGGTTCAAAACATAGACAGTAAGAAGAGTCAGTCTTCTTGTACTTAATTCGGCATTGTGCCTTTTGTATTTAATTCCGATGCAATTACTGTGTTTCATCGTCAATTAGAAGGTCAGAGGGATACAGTAAACCTGAAGCGAAGCATCGGGATCTATAACTAGTGTCACAGGAATGGTTCAAAACATAGTCAGTAAGAAGAGTCAGTTTCTTGTACTTAAGTCGGCATTGTGCCTTTTGTATTTAATTCCGATGCAATTTTTGTGTTTCATCGACAATAAGAAGGTCCAAGGGATACAGTAAACCTGAAGTGAAGCATCGGATTCTATAACTAGTGTCACACGAATGGTTCAAAACATAGACAGTAAGAAAGGTCAGTCGTCTTGTACTTAAGTCGGCATTGTGCCTTTTCTATTTAATTCCGATGCAATTACTGTGTTTCATCGTCAATTACAAGGTCAGAGGGATACAGTAAACCTGAAATCAAGTTTCCGAAACTATAATTAGTGTCACAGGAATGGTTCAAAACATAGTCAGTAAAAAGAGTCAGTCTTCTTGTACCTAAGTCGGCATTGTGCCTTTTGAATTTAATTCCGATGCAATTTCTGTGTTTCATCGTCAATAAGTAGGTCCAAGGGGTACAGTAAAACTGAAGTCAAGAATCGGAATCTGTAACTAGTGTCACAGGAATGGTTCTAATCATAGACAGGAAGAGGGGTCAGTCTTCTTGTACTTAAGTCGGCATTGTGCCTTTTCTGTTTAATTCCGATGCAATTTCTGTGTTTCATCGTCAATAAGATGGTCTAAGGGATACAGTAAACCTCAAGAGAAGCATCGGAATCTATAACTAGTGTCACAGGAAAGGTTCAAAGCATAGTCAGTAGGAAGAGTCGGTCTTCATGTACTTAAGTCGACATTGTGCCTTTTGTATTAAATTCCGACGCAATTTCTGTTTTTCATCGTCAATAAGAAGGTCCAAGGGAAACAGTAAACCTCAAGTGAAGCATCGGAATCTATAACTAGTGTCACAGGAATGGTTCAAAACATAGACAGTAGGAAGAGTCAGTCTTCTTGTACTTAAGTAGGCATTGTGCCTTTTGTATTTAATTCCGATGCAATTTCTGTGTTTCATCGTCAATAAGAAGGTCCAAGGGATACAGAAAAACTGAAGTCAAGCATCGGAATCTATAACTAGTGTCACAGGAATGGTTCAAAACGTAGCCAGTAAGAAGAGTCAGTTTTCTTGTACCTAAGTAGGAATTGTGGCGTTTCTATTTAATTCCGGTGCAATTTCTGCGTTTCATCGTCAATAAGAAGGTCAGAGGGATACAGTAAACCTGAAGTGAAGCATCGGTATCTATAGTTAGTGTCACAGGAATGGTTCAAAACATAGTCAGTAAGAAGAGTCAGTCTTCTTGTACTTAAGTCGGCATTGTGCCTTTTGTATTTAATTCCGATGCAATTTCTGTTTTTCATCGTCAATAAGATGGTCCTAGGATTACAGTAAACCTGAAGTGAAGCATCGGAATCTATAACTAGTGTCACAGGAATGGTTCAAAACATAGACAGTACGAAAAGTCAGTCGTCTTGTACTTAAGTCGGCATTGTGCCTTTTCTATTTAATTCCGATGCAATTTCTGTGTTTCATCGTCAATAAGAAGGTCAGGGGGATACAGTATACCCGAAATGAAGCATCCGAATCCATAAGTAGTGTCACAGGAATGGTTCAAATCATAGTCAGTAAATAGAGTCAGTCTTCTTGTACTTCAGTCAGCATTGTGCCTTTTGCATTTAATTCCGATGCAATTTCTGTGTTTCATCGTCAATAAGAAGGTCAGAGGGAAACAGTAAACCTGAAGTGAAGCATCGGATCTATAACTAGTGTCACACGAATGGTTCAAAACATAGTCAGTATGTAGAGTCAGTCTTTATGTACCTAAGTCTGCATTGTGCCTTTTGTGTTTAATTCCGATGCAATTTCTGTGTTTCATCGTCAATAAGAAGGTCCAAGGGCTACAGTAAACCTGAAGTGATGCATCGGAATCTATAACTAGTGTGACAGGAATGGTTCAAATCATAGACAGTAAGAAAAGTCAGTCGTCTTGTACTTAAGTTGGCATTGTGCCTTTTCTATTTAATTCTGATGCAATTTCAGTGTCTCATCGTCAATAAGAAGGTCACAGGGATACAGTAAACCTGAAGTGAAGCATCGGAATCTATAACTAGTGTCACAGGAATGGTTCAAAACATAGTCTCTTAGAAGAGTCAGTTTTCGTGTACTTAAGTAGGCATTTTGCCCTTTGTATTTAATTCCGATGCAATTTCTGTGATTCATCGTCAATAAGAAGGTCCAAGGGATACAGTAAAACTGAAGTCAAGCATCGGAATCTATTACTAGTGTCACAGGAATGGTTCGAGGCATAGCCAGTAAGATGAGTCAGTCTTCTTGTACTTAAGTAGCCATTGTGGCGTTTCTATTTAATTCCGATGCAATTTCTGTGTTTCATCGTCATTAAGAAGGTCAGAGGGATACAGTAAACCTGAAGTGAAGCATCGGGATCCATAACTAGTGTCACAGGAATGGTTCAAAACATAGTCAGTAAGAAGAGTCAGTCTTCTTGTCCTTACGTCGGCATTGCGCCTTTTGTATTTAATTCCGATGAATTTTCTGTCTTTCATCGTCAATAAGAAGGTCCAAGGGATACAGTATACTTGGAGTGAAACATCGGAATCTATAACTAGTGTCACAGGAGTGGTTCAAAACATTGACAGTAAGATGAGTCAGTCTTCTTGTACTTAAGTCCGCATTGTGCCTTTTGTGTTTAATTCCGATGCCATTTCTGTGTTTCATCGTCAGTAAGAAGGTCCAAGGGATACAGTAAACCTGAAGTGAAGCATCGGAATCTATAACTAGTGTCACTGGAATGGTTCAAAATATGGACAGTAAGAAGAGTCAGTCATCTTGTACTTTAGTCGGCATTGTGCCTTTTGTGTTTAATTCCGATTCAGTTTCTGTGATTCATCGTCTATAAGAAGGCCCAAGGGATACAGTAAACCTGAAGTGACGCATCGCAATCTATAACTAGTGTCACAAGAATGGTTCATATCATAGTCAGTAAGAAGAGTCAGTCTTCTTGTCCTTAAGTCGGCTTTGTGCCTTTTGTATTTAATTCCGATGCAATTTCTGTGTTTCATCGGCAATATGGTCAGAGGGATAAGTAAACCTGGAGTGAAGCATCGGAATCTATAACTAGTGTCACAGGAGTGGTTCAAAACATAGACAGTAAGAAGAGTCAGTCTTCTAGTACTTAAGTCGGCATTGAGCCTTTTCTATTTATTTCCGATGCAATTTCTGTGTTTCATCGTCAATAAGAAGGTCAGAGGGATACAAGAAACCTGAAGTAAAGCATCGGAATCTATAACTAGTGTCACAGGAATGGTTCAAAGCATAGTCAGTAAGAACAGTCAGTCTTCTTGTCCCTAAGTCCGCATTGTGCCTTTTTTATTTAATTCCGATGCAATTTCTGTGTTTCATCGTCAATAAGAAGGTCCAAGGGATACAATAAACCTGGAGTGAAGCATCGGAATCTATAACTAGTGTCACAGGAATGGTTCAAAACATAGACTCTTAGAAGAGTCAGTTTTCGTGTACTTAAGTAGGCATTTTGCCCTTTGTATTTAATTCCGATCCAATTTCTGTGATTCATCGTCAATAAGAAGGTCCAAGGGATACAGTAAAACTGAAGTCAAGCATCGGAATCTATTACTAGTGTCACAGGAATGGTTCGAGGCATAGCCAGTAAGATGAGTCAGTCTTCTTGTACTTAAGTAGCCATTGTGGCGTTTCTATTTAATTCCGATGCAATTTCTGTGTTTCATCGTCAATAAGAAGGTCAGAGGGATACAGTAATCCTGAAGTGAAGCATCGGAATCTGTAACTAATGTCACAGGAATGGTTCAAAACATAGACAGTAAGAAGAGTCAGTCTTCTTGTACTTAAGTCGCCACTGTGCCTTTTCTATTTAATTCCGATGCAATTTCTGTGTTTCATCGTCAAAAAGAAGGTACAAGGGATACAGTAAAACTGGAGTGAAGCATCGGAATCTATAACTAGTGTCAATGGAATGGTTCAAAGCATAGACAGTAAGAAGAGTCAGTCTTCTTGTACTTAATTAGGCATTGTGCCTTTTCTATTTAATTCGATGCAATTACTGTGTTTCATCGTCAATTAGAAGGTCAGAGGGATACAGTAAACCTGAAGCGAAGCATCGGGATCTATAACTAGTGTCACAGGAACGGTTCAAAACATAGTCAGTAAGAAGAGTCAGTTTCTTGTACTTAAGTCGGCATTGCGCCTTTTGTATATAATTCCGATGCAATTTTTGTGTTTCATCGACAATAAGAAGGTCCAAAGGATACAGTAAACCTGAAGTGAAGCATCGGATTCTATAACTAGTGTCACACGAATGGTTCAAAACATAGACAGTAAGAAAAGGCAGTCGTCTTGTACTTAAGTCGGCATTGTGCCTTTTCTATTTAATTCCGATGCAATTACTGTGTTTCATCGTCAATTAGAAGGTCAGAGGGATACAGTAAACCTGAAATCAAGCATCCGAATCTATAACTAGTGTCACAGGAATGGTTCAAAACATAGTCAGTAAAAAGAGTCAGTCTTCTTGTACTTAAGTCGGCATTGTGCCTTTTGTATTTAATTTAGATGCAATTTCTGTGTTTCATCGTCAATAAGTAGGTCCAAGGGGTACAGTTAAACTGAAGTCAAGAATCGGAATCTGTAACTAGTGTCACAGGAATGGTTTTAATCATAGACAGGAAGAGGGGTCAGTCTTCTTGTACTTAAGTCGGCATTGTGCCTTTTCTGTTTAATTCCGATGCAATTTCTGTGTTTCATCGTCAATAAGATGGTCTAAGGGATACAGTAAACCTCAAGAGAAGCATCGGAATCTATAACTAGTGTCACAGGAAAGGTTCAAAGCATAGTCAGTAGGAAGAGTCGGTCTTCATGTACTTAAGTCGACATTGTGCCTTTTGTATTAAATTCCGACGCAATTTCTGTGTTTCATCGTCAATAAGAAGGTCCAAGGGATACAGTAAACCTCAAGTGAAGCATCGGAATCTATAACTAGTGTCACAGGAATGGTTCAAAACATAGACAGTACGAAAAGTCAGTCGTCTTGTACTTAAGTCGGCATTTTGCCTTTTCTATTTAATTCCGATGCAATTTCTGTGTTTCATCGTCAATAAGAAGGTCAGGGGGATACAGTATACTCGAAGTGAAGCATCCGAATCCATAACTAGTGTCACAGGAATGGTTCAAATCATAGTCAGTAAATAGAGTCAGTCTTCTTGTACTTCAGTCAGCATCGTGCCTTTTGCATTTAATTCCGATGCAATTTCTGTGTTTCATCGCCAATAAGAAGGTCAGAGGGAAACAGTAAACCGGAAGTGAAGCATCGGATCTATAACTAGTGTCACACGAATGGTTCAAAACATAGTCAGTATGAAGAGTCAGTCTTTATGTACCTAAGTCTGCATTATGCCTTTTGTGTTTAATTCCGATGCAATTTCTGTGTTTCATCGTCAATAAGAAGGTCCAAGGGCTACAGTAATCCTGAAGTGATGCATCGGAATCTATAACTAGTGTGACAGGAATGGTTCAAATCATAGACAGTAAGAAAAGTCAGTCGTCTTGTACTTAAGTTGGCATTGTGCCTTTTCTATTTAATTCTGATGCAATTTCTGTGTCTCATCGTCAATAAGAAGGTCACAGGGATACAGTAAACCTGAAGTGAAGCATCGGAATCTATAACTAGTGTCACAGGAATGGTTCAAAAGCATTGACAGTAAGATGAGTCAGTCTTCTTGTACTTAACTCGGCATTGTGCCTTTTGTGTTTAATTCCGATGCAATTTCTGTGTTTCATCGTCAGTAAGAAGGTCCAAGGGATACAATAAACGTCAAGTGAAGCATCGGAATCTATAACTAGTGTCACAGGAATGGTTCAAAACATAGTCAGTAGGAAGTGTCGGTCTTCATGTACTTAAGTCGGCATTGTGCCTTTTGTATATAATTCCGATGCAATTTCAGTCTTTGATCGTCAATAAGAAGGACCAAGGGATACAGTAAACCTGAAGTGAAGCATCGGAATCTATAACTAGTGTCACTGGAATGGTTCAAAATATGGACAGTAAGAAGAGTCACACATCTTGTACTTTAGTCGGCATTGTGCCTTTTGTGTTTAATTCCGATTCAATTTCTGTGATTCATCGTCTATAAGAAGGCCCAAGGGTTACAGTAAACCTGAAGTGAAGCATCGCAATCTATAACTAGTGTCACAAGAATGGTTATTATCATAATCAGTAAGAAGAGTCAGTCTTCTTGTCCTTAAGTCGTCATTGTGCCTTTTGTATTTAATTCCGATGCAATTTCTGTGTTTCATCGGCAATATGGTCAGAGGGATAAGTAAACCTGGAGTGAAGCATCGGAATCTATAACTAGTGTCACAGGAGTAGTTCAAAACATAGACAGTAAGAAGAGTCAGTCTTCTTGTACTTAAGTCGGCATTTAGCCTTTTCTATTTATTTCCGATGCAATTTCTGTGTTTCATCGTCAATAAGAAGGTCAGAGGGATACAATAAACCTGACGTAAAGCATCGGAATCTATAACTAGTGTCACAGGAATGGTTCAAAGCATAGTCAGTAAGAACAGTCAGTCTCCTTGTCCCTAAGTCGGCATTGTCCCTTTTTTATTTAATTCCGATGCAATTTCTGTGTTTCATCGTCAATAAGAAGGTCCAAGGGATACAATAAACCTGGAGTGAAGCATCGGAATCTATAACTAGTGTCACAGGGATGGTTCAAAACATAGACGTTTAGAAGAGTCAGTTTTCGTGTACTTAGGTAGGCATTTTGCCCTTTGTATTTAATTCCGATGCAATTTCTGTGATTCATCGTCAATAAGAAGGTCCAAGGGTTACAGTAAAACTGAAGTCAAGCATCGGAATCTATTACTAGTGTCACAGGAATGGGTCGAGGCATAGTCAGTAAGATGAGTCAGTCTTCTTGTAATTAAGTAGCCATTGTGGCGTTTCTATTGAATTCCGATGCAATTTCTGTGTTTCATCGTCAATAAGAAGGTCAGAGGGATACAGTAAACCTGAAGTGAAGCATCGGGATCCATAACTAGTGTCACAGGAATGGTTCAAAACATAGTCAGTAAGAAGAGTCAGTCTTCTTGTCTTTACGTCGGCATTGCGCCTTTTGTATTTAATTTCGATGAATTTTCTGTCTTTCATCGTCAATAAGAAGGTCCAAGGGATACAGTAAACTTGGAGTGAAGCATCGGAATCTATAACTAGTGTCACAGGAATGGTTCAAAACATAGACAGTAAGAAGAGTCAGTATTCTCGTACTTAAGTCGGCATTGTGCCTTTTCTATTTAATTCCGATGCCATTTCTGTGTTTCATCGTCAATAAGAAGGTACAAGGGATACAGTAAAACTGGAGTGAAGCATCGGAATCTATAACTAGTGTCAATGGAATGGTTCAAAACATAGACAGTAAGAAGAGTCAGTCTTCTTGTACTTAATTCGGCATTGTGCCTTTTGTATTTAATTCCGATGCAATTACTGTGTTTCATCGTCAATTAGAAGGTCAGAGGGATACAGTAAACCTGAAGCGAAGCATCGGGATCTATAACTAGTGTCACAGGAATGGTTCAAAACATAGTCAGTAAGAAGAGTCAGTTTCTTGTACTTAAGTCGGCATTGTGCCTTTTGTATTTAATTCCGATGCAATTTTTGTGTTTCATCGACAATAAGAAGGTCCAAGGGATACAGTAAACCTGAAGTGAAGCATCGGATTCTATAACTAGTGTCACACGAATGGTTCAAAACATAGACAGTAAGAAAGGTCAGTCGTCTTGTACTTAAGTCGGCATTGTGCCTTTTCTATTTAATTCCGATGCAATTACTGTGTTTCATCGTCAATTACAAGGTCAGAGGGATACAGTAAACCTGAAATCAAGTTTCCGAAACTATAATTAGTGTCACAGGAATGGTTCAAAACATAGTCAGTAAAAAGAGTCAGTCTTCTTGTACCTAAGTCGGCATTGTGCCTTTTGAATTTAATTCCGATGCAATTTCTGTGTTTCATCGTCAATAAGTAGGTCCAAGGGGTACAGTAAAACTGAAGTCAAGAATCGGAATCTGTAACTAGTGTCACAGGAATGGTTCTAATCATAGACAGGAAGAGGGGTCAGTCTTCTTGTACTTAAGTCGGCATTGTGCCTTTTCTGTTTAATTCCGATGCAATTTCTGTGTTTCATCGTCAATAAGATGGTCTAAGGGATACAGTAAACCTCAAGAGAAGCATCGGAATCTATAACTAGTGTCACAGGAAAGGTTCAAAGCATAGTCAGTAGGAAGAGTCGGTCTTCATGTACTTAAGTCGACATTGTGCCTTTTGTATTAAATTCCGACGCAATTTCTGTTTTTCATCGTCAATAAGAAGGTCCAAGGGAAACAGTAAACCTCAAGTGAAGCATCGGAATCTATAACTAGTGTCACAGGAATGGTTCAAAACATAGACAGTAGGAAGAGTCAGTCTTCTTGTACTTAAGTAGGCATTGTGCCTTTTGTATTTAATTCCGATGCAATTTCTGTGTTTCATCGTCAATAAGAAGGTCCAAGGGATACAGAAAAACTGAAGTCAAGCATCGGAATCTATAACTAGTGTCACAGGAATGGTTCAAAACGTAGCCAGTAAGAAGAGTCAGTTTTCTTGTACCTAAGTAGGAATTGTGGCGTTTCTATTTAATTCCGGTGCAATTTCTGCGTTTCATCGTCAATAAGAAGGTCAGAGGGATACAGTAAACCTGAAGTGAAGCATCGGTATCTATAGTTAGTGTCACAGGAATGGTTCAAAACATAGTCAGTAAGAAGAGTCAGTCTTCTTGTACTTAAGTCGGCATTGTGCCTTTTGTATTTAATTCCGATGCAATTTCTGTTTTTCATCGTCAATAAGATGGTCCTAGGATTACAGTAAACCTGAAGTGAAGCATCGGAATCTATAACTAGTGTCACAGGAATGGTTCAAAACATAGACAGTACGAAAAGTCAGTCGTCTTGTACTTAAGTCGGCATTGTGCCTTTTCTATTTAATTCCGATGCAATTTCTGTGTTTCATCGTCAATAAGAAGGTCAGGGGGATACAGTATACCCGAAATGAAGCATCCGAATCCATAAGTAGTGTCACAGGAATGGTTCAAATCATAGTCAGTAAATAGAGTCAGTCTTCTTGTACTTCAGTCAGCATTGTGCCTTTTGCATTTAATTCCGATGCAATTTCTGTGTTTCATCGTCAATAAGAAGGTCAGAGGGAAACAGTAAACCTGAAGTGAAGCATCGGATCTATAACTAGTGTCACACGAATGGTTCAAAACATAGTCAGTATGTAGAGTCAGTCTTTATGTACCTAAGTCTGCATTGTGCCTTTTGTGTTTAATTCCGATGCAATTTCTGTGTTTCATCGTCAATAAGAAGGTCCAAGGGCTACAGTAAACCTGAAGTGATGCATCGGAATCTATAACTAGTGTGACAGGAATGGTTCAAATCATAGACAGTAAGAAAAGTCAGTCGTCTTGTACTTAAGTTGGCATTGTGCCTTTTCTATTTAATTCTGATGCAATTTCAGTGTCTCATCGTCAATAAGAAGGTCACAGGGATACAGTAAACCTGAAGTGAAGCATCGGAATCTATAACTAGTGTCACAGGAATGGTTCAAAACATAGTCTCTTAGAAGAGTCAGTTTTCGTGTACTTAAGTAGGCATTTTGCCCTTTGTATTTAATTCCGATGCAATTTCTGTGATTCATCGTCAATAAGAAGGTCCAAGGGATACAGTAAAACTGAAGTCAAGCATCGGAATCTATTACTAGTGTCACAGGAATGGTTCGAGGCATAGCCAGTAAGATGAGTCAGTCTTCTTGTACTTAAGTAGCCATTGTGGCGTTTCTATTTAATTCCGATGCAATTTCTGTGTTTCATCGTCATTAAGAAGGTCAGAGGGATTCAGTAAACCTGAAGTGAAGCATCGGGATCCATAACTAGTGTCACAGGAATGGTTCAAAACATAGTCAGTAAGAAGAGTCAGTCTTCTTGTCCTTACGTCGGCATTGCGCCTTTTGTATTTAATTCCGATGAATTTTCTGTCTTTCATCGTCAATAAGAAGGTCCAAGGGATACAGTAAACTTGGAGTGAAACATCGGAATCTATAACTAGTGTCACAGGAGTGGTTCAAAACATTGACAGTAAGATGAGTCAGTCTTCTTGTACTTAAGTCCGCATTGTGCCTTATGTGTTTAATTCCGATGCCATTTCTGTGTTTCATCGTCAGTAAGAAGGTCCAAGGGATACAGTAAACCTGAAGTGAAGCATCGGAATCTATAACTAGTGTCACTGGAATGGTTCAAAATATGGACAGTAAGAAGAGTCAGTCATCTTGTACTTTAGTCGGCATTGTGCCTTTTGTGTTTAATTCCGATTCAGTTTCTGTGATTCATCGTCTATAAGAAGGCCCAAGGGATAGAGTAAACCTGAAGTGAAGCATCGCAATCTATAACTAGTGTCACAAGTATGGTTCATATCATAGTCAGTAAGAAGAGTCAGTCTTCTTGTCCTTAAGTCGGCTTTGTGCCTTTTCTATTTAATTCCGATGCAATTTCTGTGTTTCATCGGCAATATGGTCAGAGGGATAAGTAAACCTGGAGTGAAGCATCGGAATCTATAACTAGTGTCACAGGAGTGGTTCAAAACATAGACAGTAAGAAGAGTCAGTCTTCTTGTACTTAAGTCGGCATTGAGCCTTTTCTATTTATTTCCGATGCAATTTCTGTGTTTCATCGTCAATAAGAAGGTCAGAGGGATACAAGAAACCTGAAGTAAAGCATCGGAATCTATAACTAGTGTCACAGGAATGGTTCAAAGCATAGTCAGTAAGAACAGTCACTCTTCTTGTCCCTAAGTCCGCATTGTGCCTTTTTTATTTAATTCCGATGCAATTTCTGTGTTTCATCGTCAATAAGAAGGTCCAAGGGATACAATAAACCTGGAGTGAAGCATCGGAATCTATAACTAGTGTCACAGGAATGGTTCAAAACATAGACTCTTAGAAGAGTCAGTTTTCGTGTACTTAAGTAGGCATTTTGCCCTTTGTAATTAATTCCGATCCAATTTCTGTGATTCATCGTCAATAAGAAGGTCCAAGGGATACAGTAAAACTGAAGTCAAGCATCGGAATCTATTACTAGTGTCACAGGAATGGTTCGAGGCATAGCCAGTAAGATGAGTCAGTCTTCTTGTACTTAAGTAGCCATTGTGGCGTTTCTATTTAATTCCGATGCAATTTCTGTGTTTCATCGTCAATAAGAAGGCCAGAGGGATACAGTAAACCTGAAGTGAAGCATCGGGATCAATAACTAGTGTCACAGGAATGGTTCAAAACATAGTCAGTAAGAAGATTCAGTCTTCTTGTCCTTACGTCGACATTGCGCCTTTTGTATTTAATTCCGATGAATTTTCTGTCTTTCATCGTCAATAAGAAGGTCCAAGGGATACAGTAAACTTGGAGTGAAGCATCGGAATCTGTAACTAATGTCACAGGAATAGTTCAAAACATAGACAGTAAGAAGAGTCAGTCTTCTTGTACTTAAGTCGCCACTGTGCCTTTTCTATTTAATTCCGATGCAATTTCTGTGTTTCATCGTCAAAAAGAAGGTACAAGGGATACAGTAAAACTGGAGTGAAGCATCGGAATCTATAACTAGTGTCAATGGAATGGTTCAAAGCATAGACAGTAAGAAGAGTCAGTCTTCTTGTACTTAATTAGGCATTGTGCCTTTTCTATTTAATTCGATGCAATTACTGTGTTTCATCGTCAATTAGAAGGTCAGAGGGATACAGTAAACCTGAAGCGAAGCATCGGGATCTATAACTAGTGTCACAGGAATGGTTCAAAACATAGTCAGTAAGAAGAGTCAGTTTCTTGTACTTAAGTCGGCATTGCGCCTTTTGTATTTAATTCCGATGCAATTTTTGTGTTTCATCGACAATAAGAAGGTCCAAAGGATACAGTAAACCTGAAGTGAAGCATCGGATTCTATAACTAGTGTCACACGAATGGTTCAAAACATACACAGTAAGAAAAGGCAGTCGTCTTGTACTTAAGTCGGCATTGTGACTTTTCTGTTTAATTCCGATGCAATTACTGTGTTTCATCGTCAATTAGAAGGTCAGAGGGATACAGTAAACCTGAAATCAAGCATCCGAATCTATAACTAGTGTCACAGGAATGGTTCAAAACATAGTCAGTAAAAAGAGTCAGTCTTCTTGTACTTAAGTCGGCATTGTGCCTTTTGTATTTAATTTAGATGCAATTTCTGTGTTTCATCGTCAATAAGTAGGTCCAAGGGGTACAGTAAAACTGAAGTCAAGAATCGGAATCTGTAACTAGTGTCACAGGAATGGTTTTAATCATAGACAGGAAGAGGGGTCAGTCTTCTTGTACTTAAGTCGGCATTGTGCCTTTTCTGTTTAATTCCGATGCAATTTCTGTGTTTCATCGTCAATAAGATGGTCTAAGGGATACAGTAAACCTCAAGAGAAGCATCGGAATCTATAACTAGTGTCACAGGAAAGGTTCAAAGCATAGTCAGTAGGAAGAGTCGGTCTTCATGTACTTAAGTCGACATTGTGCCTTTTGTATTAAATTCCGACGCAATTTCTGTGTTTCATCGTCAATAAGAAGGTCAAAGGGATACAGTAAACCTCAAGTGAAGCATCGGAATCTATAACTAGTGTCACAGGAATGGTTCAAAACATAGACAGTACGAAAAGTCAGTCGTCTTGTACTTAAGTCGGCATTTTGCCTTTTCTTTTTAATTCCGATGCAATTTCTGTGTTTCATCGTCAATAAGAAGGTCAGGGGGATACAGTATACTCGAAGTGAAGCATCCGAATCCATAACTAGTGTCACAGGAATGGTTCAAATCATAGTCAGTAAACAGAGTCAGTCTTCTTGTACTTCAGTCAGCATCGTGCCTTTTGCATTTAATTCCGATGCAATTTCTGTGTTTCATCGCCAATAAGAAGGTCAGAGGGAAACAGTAAACCTGAAGTGAAGCATCGGATCTATAACTAGTGTCACACGAATGGTTCAAAACATAGTCAGTATGAAGAGTCAGTCTTTATGTACCTAAGTCTGCATTATGCCTTTTGTGTTTAATTCCGATGCAATTTCTTTGTTTCATCGTCAATAAGAAGGTCCAAGGGCTACAGTAAACCTGAAGTGATGCATCGGAATCTATAACTAGTGTGACAGGAATGGTTCAAATCATAGACAGTAAGAAAAGTCAGTCGTCTTGTACTTAAGTTGGCATTGTGCCTTTTCTATTTAATTCTGATGCAATTTCAGTGTCTCATCGTCAATAAGAAGGTCACAGGGATACAGTAAACCTGAAGTGAAGCATCGGAATCTATAACTAGTGTCACAGGAATGGTTCAAAACATTGACAGTAAGATGAGTCAGTCTTCTTGTACTTAAGTCGGCATTGTGCCTTTTGTGTTTAATTCCGATGCAATTTCTGTGTTTCATCGTCAGTAAGAAGGTCCAAGGGATACAATAAACGTCAAGTGAAGCATCGGAATCAATAACTAGTGTCACAGGAATGGTTCAAAACATAGTCAGTAGGAAGTGTCGGTCTTCATGTACTTAAGTCGGCATTGTGCGTTTTGTATATAATTCCGATGCAATTTCAGTCTTTGATTGTCAATAAGAAGGACCAAGGGATACAGTAAACCTGAAGTGAAGCATCGGAATCTATAACTAGTGTCACTGGAATGGTTCAAAATATGGACTGTAAGAAGAGTCACACATCTTGTACTTTAGTCGGCATTGTGCCTTTTGTGTTTAATTCCGATTCAATTTCTGTGATTCATCGTCTATAAGAAGGCCCAAGTGATACAGTAAACCTGAAGTGAAGCATCGCAATCTATAACTAGTGTCACAAGAATGGTTATTATCATAGTCAGTAAGAAGAGTCAGTCTTCTTGTCCTTAAGTCGTCATTGTGCCTTTTGTATTTAATTCCGATGCAATTTCTGTGTTTCATCGGCAATATGGTCAGAGGGATAAGTAAACCTGGAGTGAAGCATCGGAATCTATAACTAGTGTCACAGGAGTGGTTCAAAACATAGACAGTAAGAAGAGTCAGTCTTCTTGTACTTATGTCGGCATTGAGCCTTTTCTATTTATTTCCGATGCAATTTCTGTGTTTCATCGTCAATAAGAAGGTCAGAGGGATACAATAAACCTGACGTAAAGCATCGGAATCTATAACTAGTGTCACAGGAATGGTTCAAAGCATAGTCAGTAAGAACAGTCAGTCTCCTTGTCCCTAAGTCGGCATTGTCCCTTTTTTATTTAATTCCGATGCAATTTCTGTGTTTCATCGTCAATAAGAAGGTCCAAGGGATACAATAAACCTGGAGTGAAGCATCGGAATCTATAACTAGTGTCACAGGGATGGTTCAAAACATAGACGTTAAGAAGAGTCAGTTTTCGTGTACTTAAGTAGGCATTTTGTCCTTTGTATTTAATTCCGATGCAATTTCTGTGATTCATCGTCAATAAGAAGGTCCAAGGGTTACAGTAAAACTGAAGTCAAGCATCGGAATCTATTACTAGTGTCACAGGAATGGGTCGAGGCATAGTCAGTAAGATGAGTCAGTCTTCTTGTAATTAAGTAGCCATTGTGGCGTTTCTATTTAATTCCGATGCAATTTCTGTGTTTCATCGTCAATAAGAAGGTCAGAGGGATACAGTAAACCTGAAGTGAAGCATCGGGATCCATAACTAGTGTCACAGGAATGGTTCAAAACATAGTCAGTAAGAAGAGTCAGTCTTCTTGTCCTTACGTCGGCATTGCGCCTTTTGTATTTAATTTCGATGAATTTTCTGTCTTTCATCGTCAATAAGAAGGTCCAAGGGATACAGTAAACTTGGAGTGAAGCATCGGAATCTATAACTAGTGTCACAGGAATGGTTCAAAACATAGACAGTAAGAAGAGTCAGTCTTCTTGTACTTAAGTCGGCATTGTGCCTTTTCTATTTAATTCCGATGCCATTTCTGTGTTTCATCGTCAATAAGAAGGTACAAGGGATACAGTAAAACTGGAGTGAAGCATCGGAATCTATAACTAGTGTCAATGGAATGGTTCAAAACATAGACAGTAAGAAGAGTCAGTCTTCTTGTACTTAATTCGGCATTGTGCCTTTTGTATTTAATTCCGATGCAATTACTGTGTTTCATCGTCAATTAGAAGGTCAGAGGGATACAGTAAACCTGAAGCGAAGCATCGGGATCTATAACTAGTGTCACAGGAATGGTTCAAAACATAGTCAGTAAGAAGAGTCAGTTTCTTGTACTTAAGTCGGCATTGTGCCTTTTGTATTTAATTCCGATGCAATTTTTGTGTTTCATCGACAATAAGAAGGTCCAAGGGATACAGTAAACCTGAAGTGAAGCATCGGATTCTATAACTAGTGTCACACGAATGGTTCAAAACATAGACAGTAAGAAAGGTCAGTCGTCTTGTACTTAAGTCGGCATTGTGCCTTTTCTATTTAATTCCGATGCAATTACTGTGTTTCATCGTCAATTACAAGGTCAGAGGGATACAGTAAACCGGAAATCAAGCATCCGAAACTATAATTAGTGTCACAGGAATGGTTCAAAACATAGTCAGTAAAAAGAGTCAGTCTTCTTGTACTTAAGTCGTCATTGTGCCTTTTGTATTTAATTCCGATGCAATTTCTGTGTTTCATCGTCAATAAGTAGGTCCAAGGGGTACAGTAAAACTGAAGTCAAGAATCGGAATCTGTAACTAGTGTCACAGGAATGGTTCTAATCATAGACAGGAAGAGGGGTCAGTCTTCTTGTACTTAAGTCGGCATTGTGCCTTTTCTGTTTAATTCCGATGCAATTTCTCTGTTTCATCGTCAATAAGATGGTCTAAGGGATACAGTAAACCTCAAGAGAAGCATCGGAATCTATAACTAGTGTCACAGGAAAGGTTCAAAGCGTAGTCAGTAGGAAGAGTCGGTCTTCATGTACTTAAGTCGACATTGTGCCTTTTGTATTAAATTCCGACGCAATTTCTGTTTTTCATCGTCAATAAGAAGGTCCAAGGGATACAGTAAACCTCAAGTGAAGCATCGGAATCTATAACTAGTGTCACAGGAATGGTTCAAAACATAGACAGTAGGAAGAGTCAGTCTTCTTGTACTTAAGTAGGCATTGTGCCTTTTGTATTTAATTCTGATGCAATTTCTGTGTTTCATCGTCAATAAGAAGGTCCAAGGGATACAGAAAAACTGAAGTCAAGCATCGGAATCTATAACTATTGTCACAGGAATGGTTCAAAACGTAGCCAGTAAGAAGAGTCAGTTTTCTTATACCTAAGTAGGAATTGTGGCGTTTCTATTTAATTCCGGTGCAATTTCTGTGTTTCATCGTCAATAAGAAGGTCAGAGGGAAACAGTAAACCTGAAGTGAAGCATCGGTATCTATAGCTAGTGTCACAGGAATGGTTCAAAAGATAGTCAGTAAGAAGAGTCAGTCTTCTTGTACTTAAGTCGGCATTGTGCCTTTTGTATTTAATTCCGATGCAATTTCTGTTTTTCATCGTCAATAAGAAGGTCCTAGGGATACAGTAAACCTGAAGTGAAGCATCGGAATCTATAACTCGTGTCACAGGAATGGTTCAAACATAGACAGTACGAAAAGTCAGTCGTCTTGTACTTAAGTCGGCATTGTGCCTTTTCTATTTAATTCCGATGCAATTTCTGTGTTTCATCGTCAATAAGAAGGTCAGGGGGATACAGTATACCCGAAGTGAAGCATTCGAATCCATAACTAGTGTCACAGGAATGGTTCAAATCATAGTCAGTAAATAGAGTCAGTCTTCTTGTACTTCAGTCAGCATTGTGCCTTTTGCATTTAATTCCGATGCAATTTCTGTGTTTCATCGCCAATAAGAAGGTCAGAGGGAGACAGTAAACCTGAAGTGAAGCATCGGATCTATAACTAGTGTCACACGAATGGTTCAAAACATAGTCAGTATGAAGAGTCAGTCTTTATGTACCTAAGTCTGCATTGTGCATTTTGTGTTTCATTCCGATGCAATTTCTGTGTTTCATCGTCTATAAGAAGGTCCAAGGGCTACAGTAAACCTGAAGTGAAGCATCGGAATCTATAACTAGTGTGACAGGAATGGTTCAAAACATAGACAGTAAGAAAAGTCAGTCGCCTTGTACTTAAGTTGGCATTGTGCCTTTTCTATTTAATTCTGATGCAATTTCGGTGTTTCATCGTCTAAAAGTAGGGCAGAGGGATACAGTAAACCTGAAGTGAAGCATCGGAATCTATAACTAGTGTCACAGGAATGGTTCAAAACTTAGATAGTAAGATGAGTCAGTCTTCTTGTGCTTAAGTCGGCATTGTGCCTTTTGTGTTTAATTCCGATTTAATTTCTGTGATTCATCGTCTATAAGAAGGCCCAAGGGATACAGTAAACCTGAAGTGAAGCATCGGACTCTGCAACTAGTGTCACAGAAATGGTTCAAAACATAGACAGTAGAAGAGTCAGTTTTCTTGTACTTTAGTCGGCATTGTGCCTTTTGTATTTAATTCCGATGCAATTTCTGTGTTTCATCGGCAATATGGTCAGAGGGATAAGTAAACCTGGAGTGAAGCATCGGAATCTATAACTAGTGTCACAGGAAAGTTTCAAAACATAGACAGTAAGAAGAGTCAGTCTCTTGTACTTAAGTCGGCATTGTGCCTTTTCTATTTAATTCCCATGCAATTTCTGTGTTTCATCGTCAATAAGAAGGTACAAGGGATACAGTAAAACTGGAGTGAAGCATCGGAATCTATAACTAGTGTCAATGGAATGGTTCAAACATAGACGGTAAGATGAGTCAGTCTTCTTGTACTTACGTCGGCATTGTGCCTTTTGTATTTAATTCCGATGCAATTTCTGTGTTTCATCGTCAATAACAAGGTCTAAGGGATACAGTAAATTTCAAGAGAAGCATCGGAATCTATAACTAGTGTCACAGGAATGGTTCAAAGCATAGTCAGTAGGAAGATTCGGTCTTCATGTACTTAAGTCGACATTGTGCCTTTTGTATTAAATTCCGACGCAATTTCTGTGTTTCATCGGCAATAAGAAGGTCCAAGGGATACAGTGAACCTCAAGTGAAGCATCGGAATCTATAACTAGTGTCACAGGAATGGTTCAAAACATAGACAGTAACAAGAGTCAGTCTTCTAGTACTTAAGTCGGCATTGTGCCTTTTGTATTTAATTCCGATGCTATTTCTGTGTTTCATCGTTAATAAGAAGGTCCAAGGGATACAGAAAAACTGAAGTCAAGCATCGGAATCTATAACTAGTGTCACAGGAATGGTTCAAAACGTAGCCAGTAAGAAGAGTCAGTTTTCTTGTACCTAAGTAGGAATTGTGGCGTTTCTATTTAATTCCGGTGCAATTTCTTTGTTTCATCGTCAATAAGAGGGTCAGAGGGATACAGTAAACCTGAAGTGAAGCATCGGTATCTATAACTAGTGTCACAGGAATGTTTTAAAACATAGTCAGTAAGAAGAGTCAGGCTTCTTGTACTTAAGTCGGCATTGTGCCTTTTGTATTTAATTCCGATGCAATTTCAGTTTTTCATCGTCAATAAGAAGGTCCAAGGGATACAGTAAACCTGAAGTGAAGCATCGGAATCTATAACTAGTGTCACAGGAATTGTTCAAAACATAGACAGTACGAAAAGTCAGTCGTCTTGTACTTAAGTCGGCATTGTGCCTTTTCTATTTAATTCCGATGCAATTTCTGTGTTTCATCGTCAATAAGAAGGTCAGGGGGATACAGTATACCTGAAGTGAAGCATTCGAATTATAACTAGTGTCACAGGAATGGTTCAAATCATAGTCAGTAAATAGAGTCAGTCTTCTTGTACATCAGTCAGCATTGTGCCTTTTGCATTTAATTCCGATGCAATTTCTGTGTTTCATCGTCAATAAGAAGGTCAGAGGGAAACAGTAAACCTGAAGTGAAGCATCGGATCTATAACTAGTGTCACAGGAATGGTTCAAAACATAGTCAGTATGAAGAGTCCGTCTTTATGTACCTAAGTCTGCATTGTGCCTTTTGTGTTTAATTCCGATGCAATTTCTGTGTTTCATCGTCAATAAGAAGGTCAGAGGGATACAGTAAACCAGAAGTGAAGCATCGGTATCTATAGCTAGTGTCACAGGAATGGTTCAAAACATAGTCTGTAAGAAGAGTCAGTCTACTTGTACTTAAGTCGGCATTGTGCCTTTTGTGTTTAATTCCGATTCAATTTCTGTGATTCATCGACTATAAGAAGGCCCAAGGGATACAGTAAACCTGAAGTGAAGCATCGCAATCTATAACTAGTGTCACAAGAATGGTTCAAATCATAGTCAATAAGAAGAGTCAGTCTTCTTGTCCTTAAGTCAGCATTGTGCCTTTTGTATTTAATTCCGATTCAATTTCTGTGTTTCATCGGCAATATGGTCAGAGGGATAAGTAAACCTGGAGTGAAGCATCGGAATCTATAACTAGTGTCACAGGAATGGTTCAAAACGTAGCCAGTAAGAAGAGTCAGTTTTCTTGTACCTAAGTAGGAATTGTGGCGTTTCTATTTAATTCCGGTGTGATTTCTGTGTTTCATCGTCAATAAGAAGGTCAGAGGGATACAGTAAACCAGAAGTGAAGCATCGGTATCTATAGCTAGTGTCACAGGAATGGTTCAAAACATAGTCTGTAAGAAGAGTCAGTCTTCTTGTACTTAAGTCGGCATTGTGCCTTTTGTATTTAATTCCGATGCAATTTCTGTTTTTCATCGTCAATAAGAAGGTCCTAGGGATACAATAAACCTGAAGTGAAGCATCGGAATCTATAACTCGTGTCACAGGAATATTTCAAAACATAGACAGTACGAAAAGTCAGTCGTCTTGTACTTAAGTCGGCATTGTGCCTTTTCTATTTAATTCCGATGAAATTTCTGTGTTTCATCGTCAATAAGAAGGTCAGGGGGATACAGTATACCCGAAGTGAAGCATCCGAATCCATAACTAGTGTCACAGGAATGGTTCAAATCATAGTCAGTAAATAGAGTCAGTTTTCTTGTACTTCAGTCAGCATTGTGCCTTTTGCATTTAATTCCGATGCAATTTCTGTGTTTCATCGTCAATAAGAAGGTCAGAGGGATACAGTAAACCTGAAGTGAAGCATCGGAATCTCTAACTAGTGTCACAGGAATGGTTAAAACTTAGACAGTAAGATGAGTCAGTCTTCTTGTGCTTAAGTCGGCATTGTGCCTT
This sequence comes from Schistocerca piceifrons, assembly GCF_021461385.2. NCBI lineage: Eukaryota > Metazoa > Arthropoda > Insecta > Orthoptera > Acrididae > Schistocerca > Schistocerca piceifrons. The sequence continues at coordinate 108,735 of NW_025728701.1, forward strand.
TTGTGTTTAATTCCGATGCAATTTCTGTCTTTGATCGTCAATAAGAAGGACCAAGGGATACAGTAAACCTGAAGTGAAGCATCGGAATCTATAACTAGTGTCTCTGGAATGGTTCAAAATATGGACTGTAAGAAGAATCAGTCATCTTGTACTTTATTCGGCATTGTGCCTTTTGTGTTTAATTCCGATTCAATTTCTGTGATTCATCGTCTATAAGAAGGCCCAAGGGATACAGTAAACCTGAAGTGAAGCTTCGGACTCTGCAACTAGTGTCACAGAAATGGTTCAAAACATAGACAGTAGAAGATTCAGTTTTCTTGTACTTTAGTCGGCATTGTGCCTTTTGTATTTAATTCCGATGCAATTTCTGTGTTTCATCGGCAATATGGTCAGAGGGATAAGTAAACCTGGAGTGAAGCATCGGAATCTATAACTAGTGTCACAGGAATGTTTCAAAACATAGACAGTAAGAAGAGTCAGTCTCTTGTACTTAAGTCGGCATTGTGCCTTTTCTATTTAATTCCCATGCAATTTCTGTGTTTCATCGTCAATAAGAAGGTACAAGGGATACAGTAAAACTGGAGTGAAGCATCGGAATCTATAACTAGTGTCAATGGAATGGTTCAAAACATAGACGGTAAGATGAGTTAGTCTTCTTGTACTTAAGTCGGCATTGTTCCTTTTGTATTTAATTCCGATGCAATTTCTGTGTTTCATCGTCTATAAGAAGGTCTAAGGGATACAGTAAACCTCAAGAGAAGCATCGGAATCTATAACTAGTTTCACAGGAATGGTTCAAAGCATAGTCAGTAGGAAGAGTCGGTCTTCATGTACTTAAGTCGACATTGTGCCTTTTGTATTAAATTCCGACGCAATTTCTGTGTTTCATCGTCAATAAGAAGGTCCAAGGGATACAGTGAACCTCAAGTGAAGCATCGGAATCTATAACTAGTGTCAATGGAATGTTTCAAAACATAGTCAGTAAGAAGAGTCAGGCTTCTTGTACTTAAGTCGGCATTGTGCCTTTTGTATTTAATTCCGATGCAATTTCAGTTTTTCATCGTCAATAAGAAGGTCCAAGGGATACAGTAAACCTGAAGTGAAGCATCGGAATCTATAACTAGTGTCACAGGAATTGTTCAAAACATAGACAGTACGAAAAGTCAGTCGTCTTGTACTTAAGTCGGCATTGTGCCTTTTCTATTTAATTCCGATGCAATTTCTGTGTTTCATCGTCAATAAGAAGGTCAGGGGGATACAGTATACCTGAAGTGAAGCATTCGAATTATAACTAGTGTCACAGGAATGGTTCAAATCATAGTCAGTAAGATGAGTCAGTCTTCTTGTACTTAAGTCGGCATTGTGCCTTTTGTTTTTAATTCCGATTCAATTTCTGTGATTCATCGTCTATAAGAAGGCCCAAGGGATACAGTAAACCTGAAGTGAAGCATCGCAATGTATAACTAGTGTCACAAGAATGGTTCAAATCATAGTCAGTAAGAAGAGTCAGTCTTCTTGTCCTTAAGTCGGCATTGTGCCTTTTGTATTTAATTCCGATTCAATTTCTGTGTTTCATCGGCAATATGGTCAGAGGGATAAGTAAACCTGGAGTGAAGCATCGGAATCTACAACTAGTGTCACAGGAATGGTTCAAAACATAGACAGTAAGTAGAGTCAGTCTTCTTGTACTTAAGTCGGCATTGAGCCTTTTCTATTTATTTCCCATGCAATTTCTGTGTTTCATCGTCAATAGGAAGGTCAGAGGGATACAGTAAACATGAAGTGAAGCATCGGGATCTATAACTAGTGTCACAGGAATGGTTCAAAAATAGTCAGTAAGATGAGTCAGTCTTCTTGTCCTTACGTCGGCATTGTGCCTTTTGTATTTAATTCCGATGAATTTTCTGTCTTTCATCGTCAATAAGAAGGTCCAAGGGATACAGTAAACCTGGAGTGAAGCATCGGAATCTATAACTAGTGTCACAGGAATGGTTCAAAACATAGACAGTAAGATGAGTCGGTCTTCCTGTACTTAAGTCTTCATTGTGCCTTTTCTATTTAATTCCGATGCAATATCTGTGTTTCATCGTCAATAAGAAGGTATAAGGGATACAGAAAAACTGAAGTCAAGCATCGGAATCTATAACTAGTTTCACAGGAATGGTTCAAAACGTAGCCAGTAAGAAGAGTCAGTTTTCTTGTACCTAAGTAGGAATTGTGGAGTTTCTATCTACTTCCGGTGCAATTTCTGTGTTTCATCGTCAATAAGAAGGTCAGAGGGATACAGTAAACCTGAAGTGAAGCATCGGTATCTATAACTAGTGTCACAGGAATGGTTCAAACATAGTCGGTAACAAGAGTCAGTCTTCTTGTACTTAAGTCGGCATTGTGCCTTTTGTATTTAATTCCGATGCAATTTCTGTTTTTCATCGTCAATAAGAAGGTCCAAGGGATACTGTAAACCTGAAGTGAAGCATCGGAATCTATAACTAGTGTCACAGGAATGGTTCAAAACATAGACAGTACGAAAAGTCAGCCGTCTTGTACTTAAGTTGGCATTGTGCCTTTTCTATTTAATTCCGATGCAATTTCTGTGTTTCATCGTAAATAAGAAGGTCAGACGGAAACAGTAAACCTGAAGTGAAGCATCGGATCTATAACTAGTGTCACAGGAATGGTTCAAAACATAGTCAGTATGAAGATTCAGTCTTTATGTACCTAAGTCTGCATTGTGCCTTTTGTGTTTAATTCCGATGCAATTTCAGTGTTTCATCGTCAATAAGAAGGTCAGAGGGATACAGTAAAACTGGATTAAGCATCGGAATCTATAACTAGTGTCACTGGAATGGTTCAAAAATAGACAGTAAGATGAGTCAGTCTTCTTGTACTTAAGTCGGCATTGTGCCTTTTGTGTTTAATTCCGATTCAATTTCTGTGTTTCATCGTCAGTAAGAAGGTCCAAGGGATACAGTAAACCTCAAGTGAAGCATCGGAATCTATAACTAGTGTCACAGGAATGGTTCAAAACATAGTCAGTAGGAAGTGTCGGTCTTCATGTACTTAAGTCGGCATTGTGCCTTTTGTATTTAATTCCGATGCAATTTCAGTCTTTGATCGTCAATAAGAAGGACCAAGGGATACAGTAAACCTGAAGTGAAGCATCGGAATCTATAACTAGTGTCACTGGAATGGTTCAAAATATGGACAGTAAGAAGAGTCAGTCATCTTGTACTTTAGTCGGCATTGTGCCTTTTGTGTTTAATTCCTGTGGTTCATCGTCTATAAGAAGGCCCAAGGGATACAGTAAACCTGAAGTGAAGCATCGCAATCTATAACTAGTGTCACAAGAATGGTTCAAATCATAGTCAGTAAGAAGAGACAGTCTTCTTGTCCTTAAGCCGGCATTGTGCCTTTTGTATTTAATTCCGATGCAGTTTCTGTGTTTCATCGGCAATATTGTCAAAGGGATAAGTAAACCTGAAGTGAAGCATCGCAATCTATAACTAGTGTCACAAGAATGGTTCAAATCATAGTCAGTAAGAAGAGACAGTCTTCTTGTCCTTAAGCCGGCATTGTGCCTTTTCTATTTAATTCCGATGCAATTTCTGTGTTTCATCGTCAATAAGAAGGTCAGGGGGATACAGTATACCTGAAGTGAAGCATTCGAATTATAACTAGTGTCACAGGAATGGTTCAAATCATAGTCAGTAAATAGAGTCAGTCTTCTTGTACATCAGTCAGCATTGTGCCTTTTGCATTTAATTCCGATGCAATTTCTGTGTTTCATCGTCAATAAGAAGGTCAGAGGGAAACAGTAAACCTGAAGTGAAGCATCGGATCTATAACTAGTGTCACAGGAATGGTTCAAAACATAGTCAGTATGAAGAGTCCGTCTTTATGTACCTAAGTCTGCATTGTGCCTTTTGTGTTTAATTCCGATGCAATTTCTCTGTTTCATCGTCAATAAGAAGGTCAGAGGGATACAGTAAACCAGAAGTGAAGCATCGGTATCTATAGCTAGTGTCACAGGAATGGTTCAAAACATAGTCTGTAAGAAGAGTCAGTCTACTTGTACTTAAGTCGGCATTGTGCCTTTTGTGTTTAATTCCGATTCAATTTCTGTGATTCATCGACTATAAGAAGGCCCAAGGGATACAGTAAACCTGAAGTGAAGCATCGCAATCTATAACTAGTGTCACAAGAATGGTTCAAATCATAGTCAATAAGAAGAGTCAGTCTTCTTGTCCTTAAGTCAGCATTGTGCCTTTTGTATTTAATTCCGATTCAATTTCTGTGTTTCATCGGCAATATGGTCAGAGGGATAAGTAAACCTGGAGTGAAGCATCGGAATCTATAACTAGTGTCACAGGAATGGTTCAAAACGTAGCCAGTAAGAAGAGTCAGTTTTCTTGTACCTAAGTAGGAATTGTGGCGTTTCTATTTAATTCCGGTGCGATTTCTGTGTTTCATCGTCAATAAGAAGGTCAGAGGGATACAGTAAACCAGAAGTGAAGCATCGGTATCTATAGCTAGTGTCACAGGAATGGTTCAAAACATAGTCTGTAAGAAGAGTCAGTCTTCTTGTACTTAAGTCGGCATTGTGCCTTTTGTATTTAATTCCGATGCAATTTCTGTTTTTCATCGTCAATAAGAAGGTCCTAGGGATACAATAAACCTGAAGTGAAGCATCGGAATCTAAAACTCGTGTCACAGGAATATTTCAAAACATAGACAGTACGAAAAGTCAGTCGTCTTGTACTTAAGTCGGCATTGTGCCTTTTCTATTTAATTCCGATGAAATTTCTGTGTTTCATCGTCAATAAGAAGGTCAGGGGGATACAGTATACCCGAAGTGAAGCATCCGAATCCATAACTAGTGTCACAGGAATGGTTCAAATCATAGTCAGTAAATAGAGTCAGTTTTCTTGTACTTCAGTCAGCATTGTGCCTTTTGCATTTAATTCCGATGCAATTTCTGTGTTTCATCGCCAATTAGAAGGTCAGAGGGAAACAGTAAACCTGAAGTGAAGCATCGGATCTATAACTAGTGTCACACGAATGGTTCAAAACATAGTCAGTATGAAGAGTCAGTCTTTATGTACCTAAGTCTGCATTGTGCATTTTGTGTTTCATTCCGATGCAATTTCTGTGTTTCATCGTCAATAAGAAGGTCCAAGGGCTACAGTAAACCTGAAGTGAAGCATCGGAATCTATAACTAGTGTGACAGGAATGGTTCAAAACATAGACAGTAAGAAATGTCAGTCGTCTTGTACTTAAGTTGGCATTGTGCCTTTTCTATTTAATTCTGATGCAATTTCAGTCTTTCATCGTCAATAAGAAGGTCAGAGGGATACAGTAAACCTGAAGTGAAGCATCGGAATCTCTAACTAGTGTCACAGGAATGGTTAAAACTTAGACAGTAAGATGAGTCAGTCTTCTTGTGCTTAAGTCGGCATTGTGCCTTTTGTGTTTAATTCCGATGCAATTTCTGTCTTTGATCGTCAATAAGAAGAACCAAGGGATACAGTAAACCTGAAGTGAAGCATCGGAATCTATAACTAGTGTCTCTGGAATGGTTCAAAATATGGACTGTAAGAAGAATCAGTCATCTTGTACTTTATTCGGCATTGTGCCTTTTGTGTTTAATTCCGATTCAATTTCTGTGATTCATCGTCTATAAGAAGGCCCAAGGGATACAGTAAACCTGAAGTGAAGCTTCGGACTCTGCAACTAGTGTCACAGAAATGGTTCAAAACATAGACAGTAGAAGATTCAGTTTTCTTGTACTTTAGTCGGCATTGTGCCTTTTGTATTTAATTCCGATGCAATTTCTGTGTTTCATCGGCAATATGGTCAGAGGGATAAGTAAACCTGGAGTGAAGCATCGGAATCTATAACTAGTGTCACAGGAATGTTTCAAAACATAGACAGTAAGAAGAGTCAGTCTCTTGTACTTAAGTCGGCATTGTGCCTTTTCTATTTAATTCCCATGCAATTTCTGTGTTTCATCGTCAATAAGAAGGTACAAGGGATACAGTAAAACTGGAGTGAAGCATCGGAATCTATAACTAGTGTCAATGGAATGGTTCAAAACATAGACGGTAAGATGAGTCAGTCTTCTTGTACTTAAGTCGGCATTGTGCCTTTTGTATTTAATTCCGATGCAATTTCTGTGTTTCATCGTCAATAAGAAGGTCTAAGGGATACAGTAAACCTCAAGAGAAGCATCGGAATCTATAACTAGTTTCACAGGAATGGTTCAAAGCATAGTCAGTAGGAAGAGTCGGTCTTCATGTACTTAAGTCGACATTGTGCCTTTTGTATTAAATTCCGACGCAATTTCTGTGTTTCATCGTCAATAAGAAGGTCCAAGGGATACAGTGAACCTCAAGTGAAGCATCGGAATCTATAACTAGTGTCAATGGAATGTTTCAAAACATAGTCAGTAAGAAGAGTCAGGCTTCTTGTACTTAAGTCGGCATTGTGCCTTTTGTATTTAATTCCGATGCAATTTCAGTTTTTCATCGTCAATAAGAAGGTCCAAGGGATACAGTAAACCTGAAGTGAAGCATCGGAATCTATAACTAGTGTCACAGGAATTGTTCAAAACATAGACAGTACGAAAAGTCAGTCGTCTTGTACTTAAGTCGGCATTGTGCCTTTTCTATTTAATTCCGATGCAATTTCTGTGTTTCATCGTCAATAAGAAGGTCAGGGGGATACAGTATACCTGAAGTGAAGCATTCGAATTATAACTAGTGTCACATAAATGGTTCAAAACATAGACAGTAAGATGAGTCGGTCTTCCTGTACTTAAGTCTTCATTGTGCCTTTTCTATTTAATTCCGATGCAATATCTGTGTTTCATCGTCAATAAGAAGGTATAAGGGATACAGAAAAACTGAAGTCAAGCATCGGAATCTATAACTAGTTTCACAGGAATGGTTCAAAACATAGACAGTACGAAAAGTCAGCCGTCTTGTACTTAAGTTGGCATTGTGCCTTTTCTATTTAATTCCGATGCAATTTCTGTGTTTCATCGTAAATAAGAAGGTCAGACGGAAACAGTAAACCTGAAGTGAAGCATCGGATCTATAACTAGTGTCACAGGAATGGTTCAAAACATAGTCAGTATGAAGATTCAGTCTTTATGTACCTAAGTCTGCATTGTGCCTTTTGTGTTTAATTCCGATGCAATTTCAGTGTTTCATCGTCAATAAGAAGGTCAGAGGGATACAGTAAAACTGGATTAAGCATCGGAATCTATAACTAGTGTCACTGGAATGGTTCAAAAATAGACAGTAAGATGAGTCAGTCTTCTTGTACTTAAGTCGGCATTGTGCCTTTTGTGTTTAATTCCGATTCAATTTCTGTGTTTCATCGTCAGTAAGAAGGTCCAAGGGATACAGTAAACCTCAAGTGAAGCATCGGAATCTATAACTAGTGTCACAGGAATGGTTCAAAACATAGTCAGTAGGAAGTGTCGGTCTTCATGTACTTAAGTCGGCATTGTGCCTTTTGTATTTAATTCCGATGCAATTTCAGTCTTTGATCGTCAATAAGAAGGACCAAGGGATACAGTAAACCTGAAGTGAAGCATCGGAATCTATAACTAGTGTCACTGGAATGGTTCAAAATATGGACAGTAAGAAGAGTCAGTCATCTTGTACTTTAGTCGGCATTGTGCCTTTTGTGTTTAATTCCTGTGGTTCATCGTCTATAAGAAGGCCCAAGGGATACAGTAAACCTGAAGTGAAGCATCGCAATCTATAACTAGTGTCACAAGAATGGTTCAAATCATAGTCAGTAAGAAGAGACAGTCTTCTTGTCCTTAAGCCGGCATTGTGCCTTTTGTATTTAATTCCGATGCAGTTTCTGTGTTTCATCGGCAATATTGTCAAAGGGATAAGTAAACCTGGAGTGAAGCATCGGAATCTATAACTAGTGTCACAGGAATGGTTCAAAACATAGACAGTAAGAAGAGTCAGTCTTCTTGTACTTAAGCCGGCATTGAGCCTTTTCTATTTATTTCCGATGCAATTTCTGTGTTTCAATGTCAATAAGAAGGTCAGAGGGATACAATAAACCTGAAGTAAAGCATCGGAATCTATAACTAGCGTCACAGGTATGGTTCAAAGCATAGTCAGTAAGAACAGTCAGTCTTCTTGTCCCTAAGTCGGCATTGTGCCTTTTTTATTTTATTCCGATGCAATTTCTGTGTTTCATCGTCAATAAGAAAGTCCAAGGGAAACAATAAACCTGGAGTGAAGCATCGGAATCTATAACTAGTGTCACAGGAATGGTTCAAAACATAGACTCTTAGAAGAGTCAGTTTTCGTGTACTTAAGTAGGCATTTTGCCCTTTGTATTTAATTCCGATGCAATTTCTGTGATTCATCGTCAATAAGAAGGTCCAAGGGATACAGTAAAACTGAAGTCAAGCATCGGAATCTATTACTAGTGTCACAGGAATGGTTCAAAGCATAGCCAGGAAGATGAGTCAGTGTTCTTCTACTTAAGTAGCCATTCTGGCGTTTCTATTTAATTCCGATGCAATTTCTGTGTTTCATCGTCAATAAGAAGGTCAGAGGGATACAGTAAACCTGAAGTGAAGCATCGGGATCCATAACTAGTGTCACAGGAGTGGTTCAAAACATAGTCAGTAAGAAGAGTCAGTCTTATTGTCCTTACGTCGGCATTGCGCCTTTTGTATTTAATTCCGATGAATTTTCTGTCTTTCATCGTCAATAAGAAGGCCCAAGGGATACAGTAAACTTGGAGTGAAGCATCGGAATCTATAACTAGTGTCGCAGGAATGGTTCAAAACATAGACAGTAAGAAGAGTCAGTCTTCTTGTACTTAAGTCGGCATTGTGCCTTTTGTATTTGATTCCGATACAATTTCTGTCTTTCATCGTCAATAAGAAGGTCAGAGGGATGCAGTAAACCTGAAGTGAAGCATCGGATTCTATAACTAGTGTCACAGGAATGGTTCAAAACATAGTCAGTAAGAAGAGTCAGTCTTCTTGTACTTAAGTCGGCATTGTGCCTTTCGTATTAAATTCCGATGCTATTTCTGTGTTTCATCGTCAATAAGAAGGTCAGAGTGATACAGTAAACCCGAAGTCAAGCATCGGAATCTATAACTAGTGTCACAGGAATGGTTCAAAACATAGTCAGTAAAAAGATTCAGTCTTCATGTACCTAAGTCGGCATTGTGCCTTTTGTGTTTAATACCGATGCAATTTCTGTGTTTCATCATCAATAAGAAGGTCAAAGGGATACAGTAAACCTGAAGTGAAGCATCGGGAACTATAACAAGTGTCTCAGGAATGGTTCAAAACATAGACAGTACGAAAAATCAGTCGTCTTGTACTTAAGACGCCATTGTGGCTTTTCTATTTAGTTCCGATGCAATTTCTGTGTTTCATCGACAATAAGAAGGTAAGGGGGATACAGTAAACCTGAAGTGAAGCATCGGAATCTATAACTAGTGTCACAGGTACGGTTCAAAACATAGCCAGTAAGATGAATCAGTCTTCTTGCACTTAGGTAGGCATTGTGGGGTTTCTATCTAATTCCGATGCAATTTCTGGGTTTCATCGTCAATAAGAAGGTCAGAGGGATACAGTCAACCTGAAGTGTAGCATCGGGATCGATAAGTAGTGTCACAGGAATGGTTCAAAGCATCGTCAGTTAGAAGATTCAGTTTCTTGTACTTAAGTCGGCATTGTGCCTTTTGTATTTAATTCCGATGCAATTTCTGTGTTTCATCGTCAATAAGAAGGTCCAAGGGATACAGTAAACCTGAAGTGAAGCATCGGATTCTTTAACTAGTGTCACAGGAATGGTTCAAAACATAGACAGTAAGAAAAGTCAGTCGTCTTGTACTTAAGTCGGCATTGTGCTTTTTCTATTTAATTCCGATGCAATTTCTGTGTTTCATCGTCAATTAGAAGGTCAGAGGGATACAGTAAACCTGAAGTCAAGCATCCGAATCTATAACTAGTGTCACAGGAATGGTTCAAAGCATAGTCAGTAAAAAGATTCAGTCTACTTGTACTTAAGTCGGCATTGTGCCCTTTGTATTTAATTTCGATGCAATTTTTGTGTTTCACCGTCAATAAGAAGATCAGAGGGGTACAGTAAACCTCAAGTGAAACATCGGAATCTATAACTAGTGTCACAGGAATGGTTCAAAGTATAGTCAGTAAGAAGAGTCAGTCTCCTTGTACATAAGACGGCATTGTGCCTTTTGTGTTTAATTCCGATGCAATTTCTGTGTTTCATCATCAATAAGAAGGTCCAAGGGATACAGTAAACCTGAAGTGAAGCATCGGAATCTACAACTAGTGTCACAGGAATGGTTCAAAACATAGACGGTAAGATGAGTCAGTCTTCTTGTAGTTAAGTCGGCATTGTGCCTTTTGTATTTAATTCCGATGCAATTGCTGTGTTTCATCGTCAATAAGAAGGTCTAAGGGATACAGTAAACCTCAAGTGGATCATCGGAATCCATAACTAGTGTCACAGGAAAGGTTCAAAGCATAGTCAGTAGGAAGAGTCGGTCTTCATGTACTAAAGTCGGCATTGTGCCTTTTGTATTAAATTCCGACGCAATTTCTGTGTTTCATCGTCAATAAGAAAGTCAGTGGGATACAGTAAACCTCAAGTGAAGCATCGGAATCTATAATTAGTGACACAGGAGTGGTTCAAATCTTTGACAGTAGGAAGAGTCAGTCTTCTTGTACTTAAGTCGGCATTGTGCCTTTTGTATTTAATTCCGATGCAATTTCTGTGTTTCATCGTCAATAAGAAGGTCCGAGGGATACAGAAAAACTGAAGTCAAACATCGGAATCTATAACTAGTGTCAGAGGAATGCTTCAAAACGTAGCCAGTAAGAAGAGTCAGTCGTCTTGTACTTAAGACGCCATTGTGCCTTTTCCATTTAGTTCCGATGCAATTTCTGTGTTTCATCGTCAATAAGAAGGTCCAAGGGATACAGTAAACCTGAAGTGAAGCATCGTATTCTATAACTAGTGTCACAGGGATGGTTCAAATCATAGACAGTAGGAAGTGTCACTCTTCTTGTACTTGAGTCGGCGTTGTGCCTTTTGCATTTAATTCCGATGCAATTTCTGTGTTTCATCGTCAATAAGAAGGTCAGGGGGATACCGTAAACCTGAAGTGAAGAATCGGAATCTATAGCTAGTGTCACATGAATGGTTCAAAACATAACAGTAAGAAGAGACAGTCTTCTTGTCCTTAAGTCTGCATTGTGCCTTTTGTATTTTATTCCGATGCAATTTCTGTGTTTCTTCGTCAATAAGAAGGTCCAAGGGATACAATAAACCTGGAGTGAAGCATCGGAATCTATAACTAGTGTCACAGGAATGGTTAAAACATAGACTCTTAGAAGGGTCAGTTTTCGTGTACTTAAGTAGGTATTTTGCCCTTTGTATTTAATTCCGATGCAATTTCTGTGATTCATCGCCAATAAGAAGGTCCAAGGGATACAGTAAAACTGAAGTCAAGCATCGGAATCTATTACTAGTGTCACAGGAATGGTTCAAAGCATAGACAGTAAGATGTGTCAGTTTTCTTGTACTTAAGGCGGCATTGTGCATTTTATATTTAATTCCGATGCAATTTCTGTGATTCATCGTCAATAAGAAGGTCCAAGGGAGACAGTAAAACTGAAGTCAAGCATCGGAATCTATTACTAGTGTCACAGGAATGCTTCAAATCATAGACAGTAAGAAGAGTCAGTCCTCGTGTACCTAAATCGGCATTGTGCTTTCGTATTTAATTCCGATGCAATTTCTGTGTTTCATCGTCAATAAGAAGGTCAGGGGGATATAGTAAACCTGAAGTGAAGCATCGGAATCTATTACTAGTGTCACAGGAATGGTTCAAAGCATCGTCAGTAAGAAGAGTCAGTTTCTTGTACTTAAGTTGGCATTGTGGGTTTTGTATTTAATTCCGATGCAATTTCTGTGTTTCATCGTCTATAAGAAGGTCCAAGGGATACAGTAAACCTGAAGTGAAGCATCGGAATCTATTACTAGTGTCACAGGAATGGTTCAAAACATTGACGGTAAGATGAGTCAGTCTTCTTGTAGTTAAGTCGGCATTGTGCCTTTTGTATTTAATTCCGATGCAATATCTGTGTTTCATCGTCAATAAGAAGGTCTAAGGGATACAGTAGAACTCAAGTGAATCATCGGAATCTATAACTAGTGTCACAGGAAAGGTTCAAAGCATAGTCAGTAGGAAGAGTCGGTCTTCATGTACTAAAGTCGGCATTGTGCCTTTTGTATTAAATTCCGACGCAATTTCTGTGTTTCATCGTCAATAAGAAGGTCAGTGGGATACAGTAAACCTCAAGTGAAGCATCGGAATGTATAACTAGTGTCACAGGAGTGGTTCAAAGCATAGACAGTAGGAAGAGTCAGTCTTCTTGTACTTAAGTTGGCATTGTGCCTTTTCTGTTTAGTTCCGATGCAATTTCTGTGTTTCATCGACAATAAGAAGGTCAGGGGGATATAGTAAACCTGAAGTGAAGCATCCGAACCCATAACTAGTGTCACAGGAATGGTTCAAAACATAGTTAGTAAATAGAGTCAGTCTTCTTGTACTTCAGTCGGCATTGTGCCTTTTGTATTTAATTCCGGTGCAATTTCTGTGTTTCATCGTCAATATGAAGGTCAGAGGGATACAGTAAACCTGAAGTGAAGCATCGGAATCTATAACTAGTGTCACAGGAATGGTTCAAATCATAGTCAGTATAAAGAGTCAGTCTTTATGTACCTAAGTCTGCATTGTGCCTTTTGTGTTAAATTCCGATGCAATTTCTGTGTTTCATCGTCCATAAGAAGGTCAGAGGGATACAGTGAACCTGAAGTGAAGCATCGGAATCTGTAACTAGTGTCACAGGAATGGTTCAAAACATTGACGGTAAGATGAGTCAGTCTTCTTGTAGTTAAGTCGGCATTGTGCCTTTTGTATTTAATTCCGATGCCATTTCTGTGTTTCATCGTCAATAAGAAGGTCCAAGGGATGCAGTAAACCAGGAGTGTAGCATCGGAATCTATAACTAGTGTCACAGGAATGCTTCAAATCATAGACAGTAAGAAGAGTCAGTCCACGTGTACCTAAATCGGCATTTTGGATTTTGTATTTAATTCCGACGCAATTTCTGTGTTTCATCGTCAATAAGAAAGTCAGAGGGATACAGTAAACCTGAAGTGAAGCATCGGAATCTATAGCTAGTGTCACATGAATGGTTCAAAACATAACAGTAAGAGGAGACAGTCTTCTTGTCCTTAAGTCGGCATTGTGCCTTTTGTATTTTATTCCGATGTAATTTCTGTGTTTCATCGTCAATAAGAAGGTCTAAGGGATACAGTAAAACTCAAGTGAATCATCGGAATCTATAACTAGTGTCACAGGAAAGGTTCAAAGCATAGTCAGTAGGAAGAGTCGGTCTTCATGTACTAAAGTCGGCATTGTGCCTTTTGTATTAAATTCCGACGCAATTTCTGTGTTTCATCGTCAATAAGAAGGTCAGTGGGATACAGTAAACCTCAAGTGAAGCATCGGAATGTATAACTAGTGTCACAGGAGTGGTTCAAAACATAGACAGTAGGAAGAGTCAGTCTTCTTGTACTTAAGTTGGCATTGTGCCTTTTCTGTTTACTTCCGATGCAATTTCTGTGTTTCATCGACAATAAGAAGGTCAGGGGGATATAGTAAACCTGAAGTGAAGCATCCGAATCCATAACTAGTGTCACAGGAATGGTTCAAAACATAGTTAGTAAATAGAGTCAGTCTTCTTGTACTTCAGTCGGCATTGTGCCTTTTGTATTTAATTCCGATGCAATTTCTGTGTTTCATCGTCAATATGAAGGTCAGAGGGATACAGTAAACCTGAAGTGAAGCATCGGAATCTATAACTACTGTCACAGGAATGGTTCAAATCATAGTCAGTATAAAGAGTCAGTCTTTATGTACCTAAGTCTGCATTGTGCCTTTTGTGTTAAATTCCGATGCAATTTCTGTGTTTCATCGTCCATAAGAAGGTCAGAGGGATACAGTGAACCCGAAGTGAAGCATCGGAATCTGTAACTAGTGTCACAGGAATGGTTCAAAACATAGACAGTAGGAAGAGTCAGTCTTCGTGTACTGAAGTCAGCATTGTGCCTTTTGTATTTAATTCCGATGCCATTTCTGTGTTTCATCGTCAATAAGAAGGTCCAAGGGATGCAGTAAACCAGGAGTGTAGCATCGGAATCCATTACTAGTGTCACAGGAATGCTTCAAATCATAGACAGTAAGAAGAGTCAGTCCTCGTGTACCTAAATCGGCATTTTGGATTTTGTATTTAATTCCGACGCAATTTCTGTGTTTCATCGTCAATAAGAAAAGTCAGAGGGATACAGTAAACCTGAAGTGAAGCATCGGAATCTATAGCTAGTTTCACATGAATGGTTCAAAACATAACAGTAAGAGGAGACAGTCTTCTTGTCCTTAAGTCGGCATTGTGCCTTTTGTATTTTATTCCGATGCAATTTCTGTGTTTCATCGTCAATAAGAAGGTCCAAGGGATACAGCGAACCTGCAGTGAAGCATCGGAATCTATAACTAGTGTCACAGTAATGGTTCAAAGCATAGACAGTAAGAAGAGTCAGTCTTCTTGTACTTAAGTCGGTATTGTGCATTTTGTGTATAATTCCGATGCAATTTCTGGCTTTCATCGTCAATATGAAGGTCCAAGGGGTACAGTAAACCTGAAGTGATGCACCGGAATCTATAACTAGTGTCACAGGAATGGTTCAAAAACACAGTCAGTAGGAAGAGTCGGTCTTCATGTAATGAAGTTGGCATTTGTGCCCTTTGTATATAATTCCGATGCAGTTTCTGTGATTCATCGTCAATACGAAGGTCCAAGGGCTACAGTATACCGGAAGTGAATCATCGGAATCTATAACTAGTGTCACAGGAAAGGTTTAAAACATAGACAGTAGGAAGAGTCAGTCTTCTTGTACTTAAGTCGGCATTGTGCCTTTTGTATTTAATTCCGATGCAATTTCTGTGTTTCTTCGTCTATAAGAAGGTCCAAGGTATACAGTAAACCTGAAGTGAAGCATCGGAATCTATAACTAGTGTCACAGGAATGGTTCAAACAAAGTCAGTAAGAGGAACCAGTCTTCTTGTACTTAAGGCGGTATTGTGCCTTTTCTATTTAATTCCGATGCAATTTCTGTGTTTCATTGTCGATAAGAAGGTCAGAGGGATACAATAAACCTGAAGTGAAGCATCGGAATCTATAACTAGTGTCACAGAAATTGTTCAAAACATAGGTCAGTAAGAAGAGTCAGTCTTCTTGTCCTTAAGTCGGCATTGTGCCGTTTGTATTTAATTCCGATGCAAATTTCTGTGTTTCATCGTCAATAACAAGGTCCAAGGGATACAGTAAACCTGGAGTGTAGCATGGGAATCTATAACTAGTGTCACAGGAATGGTTCAAAACATTGACAGTAGGAAGAGTCAGTCTTCGTGTACTTATGTCGGCATTTTGCATTTTGTACTTAATTCCGATGCAATTTCTGTATTTCATCGTCAATAAGAAGGTCCAAAGGATACAGTAAACCTGGAGTGAAGCATCGGAATCTATAACTAGTGTCAACGGAATGGTTCAAAACATAGTTCAGTCAGAAGAGTCAGTCTTCTTGTCCTTAAGTCGGCATTGTGATTTTTGTATTAAATTCCGATGCAATTTCTGTGTTTCATCGTCAATAAGAAGGTCCAAGGGATACAGTAAACCTCGAGTGAAGCATCGGAGTCTATAACTAGTGTCACAGGAATGGTACAAATCATAGACAGTAAGAAGAGACAGACTTCTTTTACTTAAGTCAACATTGTGTTTTGTATTTAATTCCGATGCAATTTCTGTGTTTCATCGTCAATAAGAAGGTCCAAGGGATACAGTAAACTTGGAGTGAAGCATCGGAGTCAATAAGTAGTGTCACAGGACTGGTTCAAAAATAGACGGTAAGAAGAGTCAGTCTTCTTGTACTTAATTCGGCATTGTGCCTTTTGTATTTAATTCCGATGCAATTTCTGTGTTTCATCGTCCAATAAGGAGGTCAGAGGGATACAGTAAACCTGAAGTGAAGCATTGGAATCCATAACTAGTGTAACAGAAATGGTTCAAAACATTGTCAGTAAGAAGAGTCAGTTTTCTTGTACTTATGTCGGCATTGTGCGTTTTGTATTTAATTCCGATGCAATTTCTGTGTTTAATCGTCAATAAGAAGGTCCAAGGGATACAGTAAACCTGGAGTGAAGCATCGGAATCTATACCTAGTGTCACAGCGACGGTTCAAAACATAGTCAGTAAGATGAGTCAGTAATTCTTGTACTTAAGTCGGCATTGTGCTTTTTGTATTTATTTCCGATGCAATATCTGTGTTTCATCGTCTCTAAGAAGGTCAGAGGGATACAGTAATCCAGAAGTTAAGCATCGGAATCTATAACTAGTGTCACAGAAATTTTTCAAAGCATAGTCAGTAAGAAGAGTCAGTCTTCATGTAGTTAAGTGGGCATTGTGCCTTTTGTATTGAATTCCGATGCAATTTCTGTGTTTCATCGTCAATAAGAAGGTCCAAGGGATACAGTAAACCTGAAGTGAAGCATCGGAATCTACGACTACTGTCACGGGAATGGTTCAAAACATAGACAGTAGGAAGAGTAAGTCTTCTAGTACTTAAGTCGCCATTGTGCCTTTTCTATTTAATTCCGCTGCAATTTCTGTTTTTCATCGTCAATAAGACGGTCAGGGGGATACAGTAAACCTGAAGTAAAGCATCGGAAACTATAACAGGCGTCACTGGCATGGCTCAAAACGTAGACAGTTGGAAGAGTCAGTCTTCTTGTACTTAAATCGGCATTGTTGTCTTTTGTATTTAATTCCGATTCAATTCTGTGTTTCATCGTCAATAAGAAGGTCCAAGGGATACAGTAAACCTGAAGAGAAGCATCCGAATCTACAACTATTGTCTCAGGAATGGATCAAAACATAGACAGTATTAAGAGTCAGTCTTCTTAAACTTAAGTCAGCATTGTGCCTTTTCTGTTCAATTCCGATGCAATTTGTGTGTTCATCATCAATAAGAAGGTCAGAGGGATACAGTAAACCTGAAGTGAAGCATCGGAATCTATAACTAGTGTCACAGGAATGGTTCAAACATAGTCAGTAAGAAGAGTCAATCTTCTTGTACTTAAGTTGGCATATTACCTTTCGTATTTAATTCCGATGCAATTTCTGTATTTCACCGGCTATAAGAAGGTCAGAGGGATACAGTAAACCTGAAGTGAAGCATCGGAATTTATAACTAGTGGCACAGGAATGGTTCAAACATAGTCAGTATGAAGAGTCAGTCTTTATGTACCTAAGTCTGCATTGTGCCTTTTGTGTTTAATTCCGATGCAATTTCTGTGTTTCATCGTCAATAAGAAGGTCCAAGGGATACAGTAAACCTGAAGTGAAGCATCGGAATCCATAACTAGTATCACAGGAATGGTTCAAAACATAGACAGTAGGAAGAATCAGTCTTCTTGTACTTAAGTCGGCATTTTGCCTTTTGTATTTAATTCCGATGCCATTTCTGTGTTTCATCGTCAATAAGAAGGTCCAAGGGATACAGTAAACCTGAAGAGAAGCATCCGAATCTACAACTATTGTCACAGGAATGGATCAAACATAGACAGTATTAAGAGTCAGTCTTCTTAAACTTAAGTCAGCATTGTTGCCTTTTCTGTTCAATTCCGATGCAATTTGTGTGTTCATCATCAATAAGAAGGTCAGAGGGATACAGTAAACCTGAAGTGAAGCATCGGGATCTATAACTAGTGTCACAGGAATGGTTCAAACATAGTCAGTAAGAAGAGTCAATCTTCTTGTACTTAAGTTGGCATATTACCTTTCGTATTTAATTCCGATGCAATTTCTGTATTTCACCGTCTATAAGAAGGTCAGAGGGATACAGTAAACCTGAAGTGAAGCATCGGAATCTATAACTAGTGTCACAGGAATGGTTCAAAACATAGTCAGTAAGAAGAGTCAGTCTTCTTGTCCTTAAGTCGGCATTGTGATTCTTGTATTTAATACCGATGCAATTGCTGTGTTTCATTGTCAATGAGACGGTCCAAGGGATACAGTAAACCTGGAGTGAAGCATCGGAATCTATAACTAGTGTCACAGTAATGGTACAAAACATAGACAGAAGGAAGAGTCAGTCTTCTTGTACTTAAGTCGGCATTGTGCTTTTTGTATTTAATTCCGATGCAATTTCTGTGTTTCATCGTCAATAAGAAGGTCCAAGGGATGCAGTAAACCAGGAGTGTAGCATCGGAATCTATAACTAGTGTCACAGGAATACTTCAAATCATAGACAGTAAGAAGAGTCAGTCCTCGTGTACTTAAGTCGGCATTGTGCATTTTGCATTTTATTCCGATGCAATTTCTGTGTTTCATCGTCAATAAGAAGGTCCAAGGGATACAGTAAACCTGGAGTGAAGCATCGGAATCTATAACTAGTGCCACAGGAATGGTTCAAATCCTAGACAGTAAAAAGAGTCAGTCTTCTTGTACTTAAGTCGGCATTGTGCCTTTTGTGTTTAATTCCGAAGCAAATTTCTGGGTTTCATCGTCAATATGAAGGTCCAAGGGATACAGTAAACCTCATGTAATGCACGGAATCTATAACTAGTGTCACAGGAATGGTTCAAAACATAGTCAGTAGGAAGAGTCGGTCTTCATGTAATGAAGTCGGCATTGTGCCTTTTGTATATAATTCCGATGCAATTTCTGTGTTTCATCGTCAATACGAAGGTCCAAGGGATACAGTAAACCGGAAGTGAAGCATCGGAATCTATAACTAGTGTCACAGGAAAGGTTTAAAACATAGACAGTAGGAAGAATCAGTCTTCTTGTACTTAAGTCGGCATTGTGCCTTTTGTACTTAATTCCGATGCAATTTCTGTGTTTCTTCGTCAATAAGAAGGTCCTAGGTATACAGTAAACCTGAAGTGCAGCATCGGAATCTATAACTAGTGTCACAGGAATGGTTCAAATCATAGACAGTAAGAAGAGTCAGTCTTATTGTACTTATGTCGGCATTGTGCCTTTTCTATTTAATTCCGATGCTATTTCTGTGTTTCATCGTCAATAAGAAGGTCAGAGGGATACAATAAACCTGAAGTGAAGCATCGGAATCTATAACTAGTGTCACAGGAATTGTTCAAAGCAAAGCCAGTAAGAAGAGTCAGTCTTCTTGTCCTTAAGTCGGGATTGTGCCTTTAGTATTTAATTCCGATGCAATTTCTGTGTTTCATCGTCAAAATGAAGGTCCAAGGGATACAGTAAACCTGGAGTGTAGCATCGGAATTTATAACTAGTGTCACAGGAATGGTTCAAAACATAGACAGTAAGAAGAGTCAGTCTTCGTGTACTTATGTTGGCATTTTGCCTTTTGTATTTAATTCCGATGCAATTTCTGTGTTTCATCGTCAATAACTAGGTCCAAGGGATACAGTAAACCTGGAGTGAAGCATCGGAATCTATACCTAGTGTCAATGGAATGGTTCAAAACATTGACAGTAAGAAGAGTCAGTCTTATTGTACTTATGTCGGCATTGTGCCTTTTCTATTTAATTCCGATGCTATTTCAGTGTTTCATCGTCAATAAGAAGGTCAGAGGGATACAATAAACCTGAAGTGAAGCATCGGAATCTATAACTAGTGTCACAGGAATTGTTCAAAGCAAAGTCAGTCAGAAGAGTCAGTCTTCTTGTATTTAAGTCGGCATTGTGCCTTTTGTATTTAATTCCGATACAATATCTGTGTTTCATCGTCAATAAGATGCTCAGAGGGATACAGTAAACCTGAAGTGAAGCATCGGAATCTATAGCTAGAGTCACAGGAATGGTTCATATCATTATCAGTAACAAGAGTCAGTCTTCTTGTCTTTAAGTCGGCATTGTGCCTTTTGTATTTAATTCCGATGCAATTTCTGTGTTTCATCGTCAATAAGAAGGTCCAAGGGTTACATTAAACATGGAGTGAAGCATCGTAATCTATAACTAGTGTCACAGGAATGGTTCAAAACATTGACAGTAAGAAGAGTCGGTCTTCTTGTACTTAATTCTGCATTGTGCCTTTTGTATTTAATTCCGATGCAATTTCTGTGTTACATCGTCAATAAGAAGGTCCAAGGGATACAGTAATCCTGAAGTGAAGCATCGGAATTTATAACAAGTGTCACAGGAATGGTTCAAAGTATAGTCTGTAAGAAGAGTCAGTCTTCTTGTACTTAAGTCGGCATTGTGCCTTTTGTATTGAATTCCGATGCAATTTCTGTGTTTCATCGTCAATAAGAAGGACCAAGGGATACAATAAAAGTGGAGTGGAGCATCGGAATCTATAACTAGTGTCACAGGGATGGTTCAAAACATAGACAGTAAGAAGAGTCACTCTTCTCGTTCTTAAGTCGGCATTGTGCCTTTTGTATTTAATTCCGATGCAATTTCTGTGTTTCATCGTCAATAAGAAGGTCAGAGGGATACAGTTATCCTGAAGTGAAGCATCGGAATCTATATCTAGTGTCACAGGAATGGTTCAAAACATAGTCAGTAAGAATAGTCAGTCTTCTTGTACTTAAGTCATCATTGTGCATTTTCTATTTAATTCTGATGCAATTTCTGAGTTTGATCGTCAATAAGAAGGTCCAATGGATACAGTAAACCTCGAGTGAAGCATCGGAGTCTATAACTAGTGTCACAGGAATGGTACAAAATATTGACAGTAAGAAGAGGCAGTCATCTTGTACTTAAGTCAGCATTGTGCCTTTTCTATTTAATTCCGATGCTATTTCTGTGTTCATCGTCAATAAGGAGGTCAGAGGGATACAGTATACCTGAAGTAAAGCATCGGAATCTATAACAAGTGTCACCGGCATGGCTCAAAACGTAGACAGTTGGAAGAGTCAGTCTTCTTGTACTTAAGTTGGCATTGTGTCTTTTGTATTTAATTCCGATCCAATTTCTTTGTTTCATCGTCAATAAGAAGGTCCAAGGGATACAGTATACCTGAAGAGAAGCATCGGAATCTACAACTAGTGTCACAGGAATGGATCAAACATAGACAGTAAGAAGAGTCAGTCTTCTTGTACTTAAGTCAGCATTGTGCCTTTTCTATTTAATTCCGATGCTATTTCTGTGTTCATCGTCAATAAGGAGGTCAGAGGGATACAGTAAACCTGAAGTGAAGCATCGGAATCTATAACTAGTGTAACAGGAATGGTTCAAACATAGTCAGTAAGAAGAGTCAGTCTTCTTGTACTTAAGTTGGCATTGTGCCTTTCGTATTTAATTCCGATGCAATTTCTGTATTTCACCGGTTACAAGAAGGTCTGAGGCATACAGTAAACCTGAAGTGAAGCATCGGAATCTATAACTAGTGTCACAGGAATGGTTCAAAACATAGTCAGTAAGATGAGTCAGTCTTCTTGTCCTTAAGTCGGCATTGTGCCTCTTGTATTTAATTCCGATGCAATTGCTGTGTTTCATTGTCAATGAGAAGGTCCAAGGGATACAGTAAACCTGTAGTGAAGCATCGAAATCTTTAACTAGTGTCACAGTAATGGTACAAAGCATAGACAGTAGGAAGAGTCAGTCTTCTTGTACTTAAGTCGGCATTGTGCCTTTTGTATTTAATTCCGATGCAATTGCTGTGTTTCATCGTCAATAAGAAGGTCAGAGGTGTACAGTAAACCGTAAGTGAAGCATCGGAATCCAAAACTAGTGTCACAGGAATGGTTCAAATCATAGCCAGTAAGAAGAGGCAGTCATCTTGTACTTAAGTCGACATTGTGATTTTTCTATTTAATTGCGATGCAATTTCTGTGTTTCATCGTCAATAAGAATGTCAGAGGGATACAATAAACCTGAAGTGTAGCATCGGAATCTACAACTAGTGTCACAGGAATGGTTCAAAGCATAGTCAGTAAGAACAGTCAGTCACCTTGTCCTTAAGTCGGCATTGTGCTTTTTGTATTTACTTCCGATGCAATTTCTGTGTTTCATCGTCAATAAGAGGTCGGAGGGATACAGTAAACCTGAAGTGAAGCATCGGAATCTATAGCTAGTGTCACAGGAATGGTTCAAAACATAGTCAGTAAGAAGAGTCAGTCTTCTTGTCCTTAAGTCGACATTGTGCCTTTTGTATTTAATTGCGATGCAATTTCTGTGTTTCATCGTCAATAAGAAGGTCCAAGGGATACAGTAAACCTGGAGTGAAGCATCGGAATCTATAACTGGTGCCACAGGAATGGTTCAAACATAGTCAGTTGGAAGAGTCGGTCTTCATGTACTTAAGTCGGCATTGTGCCTTTTGTATTTAATTCCGATGCATTTTCTGTGTTTCATCGTCTATAAGAAGGTCCAAGGGATACGGTAAACCTGAAGTGAAGCATCAGAATCTATAAGTAGTGTCCCAGGAATGGTTCAAAACATAGTAAGAAGTGTCAGTCTTCTTGTACTTAAGTCGGCATTGTGCCTTTTGTATTTAATTCCGATGCAATTTCTGTGTTTCATCGTCTATAAGAAGGTCCAAGGGATACGGTAAACCTGAAGTGAAGCATCGGAATCTATAACTAGTGCCACAAGAATGGTTTAAAACATAGACAGTAGGAAGAGTCAGTCTTCTTGTACTTAAGTCGTCATTGTGCCTTTTGTATTTAATTCCGATGCAATTTCTGTGTTTCATCGTCAATAAGAAGGTCCAAGGGATACAGTAAACCTGAAGTGAAGCATCAAAATCTATAATTAGTGTCCCAGGAATGGTTCAAAACATAGTAAGAAGGGTCAGTCTTCTTGGACTTAAGTCGGCATTGTGCCATTTGTATTTAATTCCGATGCCGTTTCTGTGTTTCATCGTCAATAAGAAGGTCCAAGGTATACAGTAAACCTGAAGTGAAGCATCGGAATCTATAACTAGTGTCACAGGAATGGTTCAAATCATAGTCAGCAAGAAGAGTCAGTCTTCTTGTACTAAAGCGGCATTGTGCCTTTTGTATTTAATTCCGATGCAATTTCTGTGTTTCATCGTCAATAACAAGGTCCAAGGGATACAGTAAGCCTGGAGTGAAGCATCGGAATCTATAACTAGTGTCACAGGAATAGTTCAAAACATAGACAGTAAGAACAGTCAGTCATCTTGTACTTAAGTCGACATTGTGCCTTTTCTATTTAATTCCGATGCAATCTCTGTGTTTCATTGTCAATAAGAAGGTCAGAGGCATAATATAAACCTGAAGTGTAGCATCGGAATCTATAACTAGTGTCACAGGAATGGTTCAAAACATAGTCAGTAAGAACAGATAGTCCTCGTGTACTTAAGTCGGCATTGTGCCTTTTGTATTTCATTCCAAAGCAATTTCTGTGCTTCATCGTCAATATGAAGGTCCAACGGATACAGCAAACCTAGAGTGTAGCATCGGAATCTATAACTAGTGTCACAGGAATGGTTAAAAACATAGACAGTAAGAAGATTCAGTCTTCGTGTACTTAAGTCGGCATTTTTCCTTTTGAATTTAATTCCGATGGAATTTCTGTGTTTCATCGTCAATAAGAAGGTCCAAGGGATACAGTAAACCTGAAGGGAAGCATCGGAATCTATAACCAGTGCCACAGGAATGGTTCAAAAGATTGTCAGTAAGAAGAGTCAGTCTTCTTGTACTTAAGTCTTCTTTGTGCCATATCTATTTAGTTCCGATGCAATTTCTGTGTTTCATCGTCAATACGAAGGTCCAAGGGATACAGTAAACCTGGATCGAAGCATCGGAATCTATAGCTAGTGTCAATGGAACGGTTCAAACATAGACTGTAAGAAGAATCAGTCTTCTTGTACTTAAGTCGGCATTGTGCCTTTTGTATTTAATTCCGATGCATTTCTGTGTTTCATAGTCAAAAAGGAGGTCAGAGGGATGCGCTAAACCTTAAGTGAAGCATCGGAATCTATAGCTAGTGTCACAGGAATGGTTCAAAACATAGTCAGTAAGAAGAGTCAGTCTCCTTGTCCTTAAGTCGGCATTGTGCCTTTTGTATTTAATTCCGATGCAATTTCTGTGTTTCATCGTCAATAAGAAGGCCCAAGGGATACAGTGAACCTGGAGTGAAGCATCGGAATCTATAACTAGTGTCACAGGAATGGTTCAAAACATAGACATTAAGAAGAGTCAGTCTTCTTGCACTTAAGTCGGCATTGTGCCTTTTGTATTTAATTCCGATGCAATTTCTGTGTTTCATTGTCAATACGAAGGTCCAAGGGATACAGTAAACCTCAAGTGAAGCATCGGAATCTATAACTGGTGTCACAGGAATGGTTCAAACATAGTCAGTAGGAAGATCCGGTCTTCATGAACTTAAGTCGGCATTGCGCATTTTGTATTTAATTCCGATGCCATTTCTGTGTTTCATCGTCAATAAGAAGGTCCAAGGGATACAGTTAACCTGAAGTGAAGCATCGGAATCTATAACTAGTGTCACAAGAATGGTTCAAAACTTAGACAGTGGGAAGAGTCAGTCTTCTTGTACTTCAGTTGGCATTGTGCCTTTTGTATTTAATTATGATGCAATATCTGTGTTTCATCGTCAATAACAAGGTCCAAGGGATACAGTGAACCTGAAGTGAAGCATCGGAATCTATAACTAGAGTCACAGGAATGGTTCAAACATAGACAGTAAGAAGAGTCAGTCTTCTTGTACTTAAGTCGGCATTGTGCCTTTTGTATTTAATTCCGATGTTATTTCTGTGTTTCATCGTCAATAAGAAGGTCATAGGGATACAGTAAAACTGAAGGGAAGCATCGCAATCTATAACTAGTCACACAGGAATGGTTCATTCATAGTCAGTAAGAAGAGTCAGTCTTCTTGTACTTAAGTCGGCATTGTGCCTCTTGTATTTAATTCCGATGCAATTTTTGTGTTTCATCGTCAATAAGAAGGTCAGAGTGATACAGTAAACCTGAAGTGACGCATCGGAATCTATAACTAGAGTCACAGCAATGGTTCAAAGCACAGACAGTAAGAAGGGTCAGTCTTCTTGCACTTATGTCGGCTTTGTGCCCTTTGTATTTAATTCCAATGCAATTTCTGTGTTTCATCGTCAATTAGAAGGTCCAAGGGATACAGTAAACCTGAAGTGAAGGATCAGAATCTATAACTAGTGTCACAGGAATGGTTCAAAACATAGACAGTAAGAAAAGTCAGTCGTCTTGTACTTAAGTCAGCATTGTGCTTTTTCTACTTAATTCCGATGCAATTTCTCTGTTTCATCGTCAATAAGGTTAGAGGGATACAGTAAACCTGAAGTGAAGCATCCGAATCTATAACTAGTGTCACATGAATGGTTCAAATCATAGTCAGTAAAAGGAGTCAGTCTTCTTGTACTTAAGTCGGCATTGTGCCTTTTGTATTTAATTCCGAGGCAATTTCTGTGTTTCATCGTCAATAAGAATGTCCAAGGGATACAGTAAACCTGAAGTGAAGCATCGCAATCTATAACTTGTGTCACCGGAATGGTTCAAAACATAGACAGAAGGAAGAGTCGGTCTTCTTGTACTTAAGTCGGCATTGTGCCTTTTCTATTTAATTCCGATGCAATTTCTGTGTTTCATCGTCAAAAAGTAGGTCAGAGGGGTACAGTAAAGCTGAAGTGAAGCATCGGAATCTATAACTAGTGTCACAGGAATGGTTCAAAACATAGTCAGTAAGAGGAGTCAGTCTTTTTGTACTTAAGTCGGAGGTGTTCCTATTGTGTTAAATCCGATGCGATTTCTGTATTTCATCGTCAATAAGAAGGTATAAGGGATACAGTAAACCTGAAGTGAAGCATCGGAATCTATAACTAGTGTCACAGGAATGGTTCAGAACATAGACAGTAAGATGAGTCAGTCTTCTTGTACTTAGGTCGGTATTGTGCCTTTTGCATTTAATTCCGATGCAATTTCTGTGTTCCATCGTCAATAAGAAGCTCAGAGGGATATGGTAAACCTGAAGTGACGCATCGGAAACTACAACTAGTGTCACAGGAATGGTTCAAATCATAGTCAGTAGGAAGGGTCGGTCTTCATGTACTTAAGTCGGCATTGTGCCTTTTGTATTTAATTCCGATGCAATTTCTGTGCTTCATCGGCAATAAGAAGGTACAAGGGATACAGTAAACCTGGAGTGAAGCGTCGGAATCTATTACTAGTGTCACAGGAATGGTTCAGAACATAGACAGTAAGATGAGTCAGTCTTCTTGTACTTAGGTCGGCATTGTGCCTTTTGCATTTAATTCCGATGCAATTTCTGTGTTCCATCGTCAATAAGAAGGTCAGAGGGATATAGTAAAGCTGAAGTGACGCATCGGAATCTACAACTAGTGTCACAGGAATGGTTCAAATCATAGTCAGTAGGAAGGGTCAGTCTTCATGTACTTAAGTCGGCATTGTGCCTTTTGTATTTAATTCCGATGCAATTTCTGTGTTTCATCGTCAGTATGACGGTCAGAGGGATTCAGTTAACCTGAAGGGAAGCATCGGAATCTATATCTAGTCTCACAGGAATGGTTCAAATCATAGTCAGTAAGAAGAGTCAGTCTTCTTGTACTTAAGTCGGCATTGTGCCTCTTGTATTTAATTCCGATGCAATTTCTGTGTTTCATCGTCAATAAGAAGGTCAGAGGGATACAGTAAACCTGATGTGACGCATTGGAATCTATAACTAGTGTCACAGGAATGGTTCAAATCATAGTCAGTAGGAAGTGTCGGTCTTCATGTACGTCAGTCGGCATTGTGCCTTTTGTATTTAATTCCGATGCAATTTCTGTGTTTCATCGTCAATAAGAAGGTCAGAGGGATACAGTAAACCTGAAGTGAAGCATCGCAATCTATAACTAGTCTCACAGGAAGGGTTCAAAACATAGTCAGTAAAAGGAGTCAGTCTTCTTGTACTTAAGTCGGCATTGTGCCTTTTGTATTTAATTCCGAGGCCATTTCTGTGTTTCATCGTCAATAAGAAGGTCCAAGTGATACATTAAACCTCTAGTGAAGCATCGGAATCTATAACTAGTGTCACAGGAATGCTTCAAAACATAGACAGTAGGAAGAGTCAGTCTTCTTGTACTTAAGTCGGCATTGTGCTTGTTCTATTTAATTCCGATGCAATTTCTGTGTTTCATCGTCGAAAAGTAGGTCAGAGGGGTACAGTAAAGCTGATGTGAAGCATCGGCGTCTATAACTAGTGTCACAGGAATGGTTCAAAACATAGTCAGTAAGAGGAGTCATTCTTTTGGTACTTAAGCCGGCAGTGTGCCTATTGTGTTAATTCCGATGCGATTTCTGTATTTCATCGTCAATAAGAAGGTCCAAGGGATACAGTAAACCTGAAGTGAAGCATCGGAATCTATAACTAGAGTCACAGGAATGGTTCAGAACATAGACAGTAAGATGAGTCGGTGTTCTTGGACTTAAGTCGGCATTGTGCCTCTTGTATTTAATTCAGATGCAATTTCTGTGTTTCATCGTCAATAAGAAGGTCAGAGGGATAGAGTAAACCTGAAGTGACGCATCGGAATCTATAACTAGTGTCACAGGATTGGTTCAAATCAGAGTCAAAAGGAAGTGTCGGTCTTCATGTACTTAAGTCGGCATTGTGCCTTTTGTATTTAAATCCGATGCAATTTCTGTGCTTCATCGTCAATAAGAAAGTCCAAGGGATACAGTAAACCTGGAGTGAAGCGTCGGAATCTATAACTAGTGTCACAGGAATGGTTCAGAACATAGACAGTAAGATGAGTCAGTCTTCTTGTACTTAAGTCAGCATTGTGCCTTTTGCATTTAATTCGGATGCAATATCTGTGTTTCATCGTCAATAAGAAGGTCCAAGTTATACAGTAAACCTCAAGTGAAGCATCGGAATCTATAACTAGTGTCACAGGAATGGTTCAAATCATAGTCAGTAGGAAGTGTCAGTTCTCATGTACTTAAGTCGGCATTGTGCCTTTTGTATTTAATTCCCATGCAATTTCTGTGTTTCATCTTCAATATGAAGGTCAGAGGGATACAGTTAACCTGAAGGGAAGCATCGCAATCTACAACTAGTCTCACAGGAATGGTTCAAATCATAGTCAGTAAGAAGAGTCAGTTTTCTTGTACTTAAGTCGGCATTGTGCCTCTTGTATTTAATTCCGAGGCAATTTCTGTGTTTCATCGTCAACAAGAAGGTCCAAGGGATGCAGTAAACCTCAAGTGAAGCATCGGAATTTATAACTAGTGTCACAGGAATGGTTCAAATCATAGTCAGTAGGAAGTGTCGGTCTTCATGTACTTAAGTCGGCATTGTGCCTTTTGTATTTAATTCCGATGTCATTTCTGTGTTTCATCGTCATTAAGAAGGTCAGAGAGATACAGTAAACCTGAAGGGAAGCATCGCAATCTATAACTAGTCTCACAGGAATGGTTCAAATCATAGTCAGTAAGAAGACTCAGTCTTCTTGTACTTAAGTCGGCATTGTGCCTCTTGTATTTAATTCCGATGCAATTTCTGTGTTTCATCGTCAATAAGAAGGTCAGAGGGATACAGTAAACCTGAAGTGACGCATCGGAATCTATAACTAGTATCACAGGAATGGTTCAAATCAGAGTCAAAAGGAAGTGTCGGTCTTCATGTACTTAAGTCGGCATTGTGCCTTTTGTATTTAATTCCGATGCAATTTCTGTGTTTGATCGTCAATAAGAAGGTCAGAGGGATACAGTAAACCTGAGGGGAAACATCGCAATCTATAACTAGCCTCACAGGAATGGTTCAAAACATAGTCAGTAAAAGGAGTCAGTCTTCTTGTACTTATGTCGGCATTGTGCCTTTTGTATTTAATTCCGAGGCAATTTCTGTGTTTCATCGTCAATAAGAACGTCCAAGGGATACAGTAAACCTGAAGTGAAGCATCGGAATCTATAACTAGTGTCACAGGAATGGTTCAAATCATAGACAGTAGGAAGAGTCAGTCTTCTTGGACTTAGGTCGGCATTGTGCCTTTTCTATTTAATTCCGATGCAATTTCTGTGTTTCATCGTCAAAAAGTAGGTCAGAGGGGTACAGTAAAGCTGAAGTGAAGCATCGGAATCTATAACTAGTGTCACAGGAATGGTTCAAAACATAGTCAGTAAAAGGAGTCAGTCTTCTTGTACATAAGTCGGCATTGTGCCTTTTGTATTTAATTCCGAGGCAATTTCTGTGTTTCATCGTCAATAAGAAGGTCCAAGGGATACAGTAAACCTGGATCGAAGCATCGGAATCTATAACTAGTTTAAATGGAATGGTTCAAAACATAGACTGTAAGAAGAGTCAGTCTTCTTGTACTTAAGTCGGCATTGTGCCTTTTGTATTTAATTCCGATGCATTTCTGTGTTTCATCGTCAAAAAGGAAGTCAGAGGTATACACTAAACCTTAAGTGAAGCATCGGAATCTATAGCTAGTGTCACAGGAATGGTTCAAAACATAGTCAGTAAGATGAGTCTGTCTCCTTGTCCTTAAGTCGGCATTGTGCCTTTTGTATTTAATTCCGATGCAATTTCTGTGTTTCATCGTCAATAAGAAGTCCCAAGGGATAGAGTTAAATTGGAGTGAAGCATCGGAATCTATATCTAGTGTCACAGGACTGGTTCAAAACATAGACATTAAGAAGTGTCAGTCTTCTTGCACTTAAGTCGGCATTGTGCCTTTTGTATTTAATTCCGATGCAATTTCTGTGCTTCTTCAACAATAAGAAAGTCCAAGGGATACAGTAAACCTGGAGTGAAGCGTCGGAATCTATAACTAGTGTCACAGGAATATTTCAGAACATAGACAGTAAGATGAGTCATTCTTCTTGTACATAAGTCGGCATTGTGCCTTTTGCATTTAATTCCGATGCAATTTCTGTGTTTCATCGTCAATAAGAAGGTCAGAGGGATACAGTTAACCTGAAGGGAAGCATCGCAATCTATAACTAGTCTCACAGGAATGGTTCAAATCATAGTCAGTAAGAAGAGTCAGTCTTCTTGTACTTAAGTCGGCTTTGTGCCTTTTGTATTTAATTCCCATGCAAATTCTGTGTTTCATGGTCAATAAGAAGGTCGGAGGGATACAGTTAACCTGAAGGGAAGCATCGCAATCTATAACTAGTCTCACAGGAATGGTTCAAATCATAGTCAGTAAGAAGAGTCAGTCTTCTTGTACTTAAGTCGGCATTGTGCCTCTTGTATTTAATTCCGAGGCAATTTCTGTGTATCATCGTCAACAAGAAAGTCCAAGGGATACAGTAAATCTCAAGTGAAGCATCGGAATTTATAACTAGTGTCACAGGAATGGTTCAAATCATAGTCAGTAGAAAGTGTCGGTCTTCATGTACTTAAGTCAGCATTGTGCCTTTTGTATTTAAGGGGAGTTGGAATGCCGGAAAATGGAAAAAATTCACATTTTCAGTTTTTAACCTTATAACTTAATTTGAAATTTTCTGCTTAAAATGGTGCAAAATTTGTTAAGAAATTCCAATTGGAAGTATTTTTATTTAATTTTTCAAAATTACATGTGCGCCCAGCAAAGTTACCCATCTTGTGATTTGTACACATTTAAATCTTCGCATTTCCGAAAACATTACATATAGAAGGCTGTGGATTTCACTCTTCAGTTGTAGAATCTTTGATCCTTCCATAGGTACCATTGTTTTTACGACTAGCTGTGTTTATTGTTCAGTTTTTGATCTGTGAGTGTTTGTTTTGAGCCTCGAGTTTAGTTTGTCGCTCATTTGGAGTTTGTTATCTGTCTTGTTTTGACTTTCAGTGGTGAGTGCGTAGTTTCTACGATGCCTAGGAGTGCATCATTATTTAAAAAGCGAAAGTTTCGCGGTAATAGATTTACAAATAACGTTTGTTCAAGTGATTCTGCTTCAGCACCTGTTGATGCTGGTGAAAGTTCTGACGTTTGTACAGCTGAGATGTGTGAAGGAGACACGCCCACCAGTGCATCAAAAAAGAAGTTATCAAACTGTGCAAGTGAAATTACAGATGAAGCTTCTAATGAACAATATGTTTTAGTCGACTTTCCTGTTTTTACTGAGTTTATGAAGAAATGTTTGTGTTGTAATCTTTGTGGAGGTTCTTTTGATATGAACATAACAAAATCTATAGGACTTTCCTGCAAAAATTGCTATAGTTTGTGCCAGTTGTGAAAATGAGACCTGTTTTTGGAGCTCTAAAACATGCAGTAGCAATTTGTTTGAGAGTAATATCAGGCTAATGTATGCAATGAGAGCAATTGGTAAAGGACATACTGCTGCTCAAACATTTTGTGCCATAATGAATCTTCCACCTCCACCTGCTAAAATTGACAATTACACTGAAGTGATAGGAGATGCTGTTCAGTCTGTAGCAGATTTATCAATGAAAGCTGCTGCCAGTGAAGCAAAATATATAAATGAAGGAAACCCAGATATCCCTGTTGCTTTTGATGGAACCTGGCAGAAAAGGGGTCACACATCCAAAAATGCTGTTGCTACTGTTACTAGTGTGGACAGCGGTAAAGTTTTGGACTATGAAGTGCTCACTAAACATTGTTACCATTGTGCATCTGGTAAGATAGAAGCAGCTCACATATGTAGCAAGAATTATGAAGGTACGAGTGGAGGCATGGAGGCTGCCGCTGCTGTGAAAATGTTTAGCAGATCAGAAAAAGAACGGGGAGTATTTTACACAAAATTCCTTGGAGATGGGGACTCCAAGGCATACAAAAGTGTTACAGAATCCATGCCATATGTCAATAAGACAATAACTAAACTAGAATGTGTCGGTCATGTTCAGAAACGAATGGGCACTCGTCTAAGGAAACTGAAACAGAATCTGAAGGACAAAATTTTGTCAGATGGTAAAACCATTAGAGGTCGCCTGTCAGATAAAATTATAAATGAATTACAACAATACTATGGTATGGCAATAAGAAATAATGCAAATAATTTGCAGGAAATGAGACAAGCTGTATGGGCCACATATTTACATCGATCATCAACTGATGATAATCCTCAACATTTTGCTTGTCCAGATGGTCCTCAGTCATGGTGCAATTATAGAAAATCTCAAGCTACTGGGGATCCTTATCACCATAAAAATTATATTCCATTGGCTGTTATGGAAGTAATTAAACCAATATATAGAGACTTGGGGCATCCTGATCTTCTGCGAAAATGTCTTCATGGTTGTACCCAGAATCAAAACGAGTCGTTCAACAACCTCATTTGGACTCGTGTACCTAAGAATGTATTTGTTGGGATAAAAACATTGAAATGGGGAGTCAGTGATGCTGTTATTTCATTCAATGATGGTCATATGGGTAGGCTAAAGGTCATGGCAAGGCTCGGCATTGCTCCTGGTATCAACACCATCAGAGGTCTTCAGCTTCTGGACAGCGTGCGAGTAAGGAAGGCTCAGTATGCAGCTGAATTTAATACAAAAAAAGCAAGGGCAGCAAGGAGAAGAAAGCTTCTAGGTGAAGAAGAAGAACTAGAAGATGACCCTGATTACTCTGCTGGACACTTTTGATAATAGAATAAAAGGTATTTGTGAATTTTCATAATAAATTACTTTAATCGCATTTTCTGGCATTTGACATTTTTAGTGTTACATGTACCTTTATCTCATAAACCACTCAACCAACAACATTCAAATTTTCAGAAATGCTGCAAAACAGTTCAAAGAGGCCACTGAACTAGAATCATGACAAGAACTGGCTTATTCTCTGAACTAGGGAAGTTTATGTTATACTTTTTCCAATAAAAAATGGCTTAATGGTAAAAAATTCATAAATACTATACCAACAAAAAGAAAACATTGGTTCTAGTTCAGTGGGCTCACAATATATGCTGAAAACCTCTGCCAGAATTTCAAAGTTCTGAAGATAATAGTTCCAAAGAAAAAGGTACACAAAGTTAGCAAATTTAACATTGGCGAGATAGGGCATTCCAACTCCCCTTAATTCCGATGTAATTTCTGTGTTTCATCGTCATTAAGAAGGTCAAAGGGATACAGTAAACCTGAAGGGAAGCATCGCAATCTATAACTAGTCTCACAGGAATGGTACAAATCATAGTCAGTAAGAAGACTCAGTCTTCTTGTACTTAAGTCGGCATTGTGCCTCTTGTATTTAACTCCGATGCAATTTCTGTGTTTCATCGTCAATAAGAAGGTTAGAGGGATACAGTAAACCTAAAGTGACGCATCGGAATCTATAACTAGTGTCACAGGAATGGTTCAAATCATAGTCAAAAGGAAGTGTCGGTCTTCATGTACTTAAGTCGGCAATGTGCCTTTTGTATTTAATTCCGATGCAATTTCTGTGTTTCATCGTCAAAAAGTCGGTCAGAGGGGTACAGTAAAGCTGAAGTGAAGCATCGGAATCTATAACTAGTGTCACAGGAATGGTTCAAAACATAGTCAGTAAAAGGAGTCAGTCTTCTTGTACTTAAGTCGGCATTGTGCCTTTTGTATTTAATTCCGATTCAATTTCTGTGTTTCATCGTCAATAAGAAGGTCCAAGGGATACAGTAAACCTGAAGTGAAGCATCGGAATCTATAACTAGTGTCACAGGAAAGGTTCAAAACATAGACAGTAGGAAGAGTCAGTCTTCTTGTACTTAAGTCGGCATTGTGCCTTTTCTATTTAATTCCGATGCCATTTCTGTGTTTCATCGTCAAAAAGTAGGTCAGAGGGGTTCAGTAAAGCTGAAGTGAAGCATCGGAATCTATAACTAGTGTCACTGGAATGGTTCAAATCATAGTCAGTAAGAGGAATCAGTCTTTTTGTAGTTAAGTCGGCAGTGTGCCTATTGTGTTAATTCCGATGCGATTTCTGTATTTCATCGTCAATATGAAGGTCCAAGGGATACAGTAAACCTGAAGTGAAGCATCGGAATCTATAACTAGTGTCTCAGGAATGGTTCGAAACATAGTCAGTAAGAAGAGTCAGTCTTTTTGTACTTAAGTCGGCAGTGTTCCTATTGTGTTAATTCCGATGCGATTTCTGTATGTCATCGTCAATAAGAAGGTCCAAGGGATACAGTAAACCTGAAGTGAAGCATCGGAATCTATAATTAGTGTCACAGGTATGGTTCAGAACATAGACAGTAAGATGAGTCAGTCTTCTTGTACTTAAGTCGGCATTGTGCGTTTTGCATTTAATTCCGATGCAATTTCTGTGTTTCATCGTCAATAAGAAGGTCCAAGAGATACAGTAAACCTCAAGTGAAGCATCGGGATCTATAACTAGTGTCACAGGAATGGTTCAAAACATAGTCAGTAGGAAGAGTCGGTCTTCATGTACTTAAGTCGGCATTGTGCCTTTTGTATTTAAATCCGATGCAATTTCTGTGCTTCATCGTCAATAAGAAGGTCCAAGGGATACAGTAAACCTGGAGTGAAGCGTCGGAATCTATAACTAGTGTCACAGGAATGGTTCAGAACATAGACAGTAAGATGAGTCAGTCTTCTTGGACTTAAGTCGGCATTGTGCCTTTTGCATTTAATTCCGATGCAATTTCTGTGTTTCATCGTCAATAAGAAGGTCCAAGAGATACAGTAAACCTCAAGTGAAGCATCGGAATCTATAAGTAGTGTCACAGGAATGGTTCAAAGCATAGTCAGTAGGAAGTGTAGGTCTTCATGTACTTAAGTCGGCATTGTGCCTTTTGTATTTAATTCCGATGCAATTTCTGTGTTTCATCGTCAGTAAGATGGTCAGAGGGATTCAGTTAACCTGAAGGGAAGCATCGCAATCTATAACTAGTCTCACAGCAATGGTTCAAATCATAGTCAGTAAGAAGAGTCAGTCTTCATGTACTTAAGTCGGCATTGTGCCTCTTGTATTCAATTCCGATGCAATTTCTGTGTTTCATCGTCAATAAGAAGGTCAGAGGGATACAGTAAACCTGAGGGGAAACATCGCAATCTATAACTAGCCTCACAGGAATGGTTCAAAACATAGTCAGTAAAAGGAGTCAGTCTTCTTGTACTTATGTCGGCATTGTGCCTTTTGTATTTAATTCCGATGCCATTTCTGTGTTTCATCGTCAAAAAGTAGGTCAGAGGGGTTCAGTA
Organism: Schistocerca piceifrons; assembly: GCF_021461385.2. Classification (NCBI taxonomy): domain Eukaryota; kingdom Metazoa; phylum Arthropoda; class Insecta; order Orthoptera; family Acrididae; genus Schistocerca; species Schistocerca piceifrons. Next base: position 143,965 of record NW_025728701.1, read on the forward strand.
AAGCTGAAGTGAAGCATCGGAATCTATAACTAGTGTCACAGGAATGGTTCAAAACATAGTCAGTAAGAGGAATCAGTCTTTTTGTAGTTAAGTCGGCAGTGTGCCTATTGTGTTAATTCCGATGCGATTTCTGTATTTCATCGTCAATAAGAAGGTCCAAGGGATACAGTAAACCTGAAGTGAAGCATCGGAATCTATAACTAGTGTCACAGGAATGGTTCAAAACATAGTCAGTAAGAAGAGTCAGTCTTTTTGTACTTAAGTCGGCAGTGTTCCTATTGTGTTAATTCCGATGCGATTTCTGTATTTCATCGTCAATAAGAAGGTCCAAGGGATACAGTAAACCTGAAGTGAAGCATCGGAATCTATAACTAGTGTCACAGGAATGGTTCAAAGCATAGTCAGTAGGAAGAGTCGGTCTTCATGTACTTAAGTCGGCATTGTGCCTTTTGCATTTAATTCCGATGCAATTTCTGTGTTTCATCGTCAACAAGAAGGTCCAAGAGATACAGTAAACCTCAAGTGAAGCATCGGAATCTATAACTAGTGTCACAGGAATGGTTCAAATCATAGTCAGTAGGAAGTGTCGGTCTTCATGTACGTAAGTCGGCAATGTGCCTTTTGTATTTAATTCCGATGCAATTTCTGTGTTTCATCGACAATAAGAAGGTCAGAGGGATACAGTAAACCTGAGGGGAAACATCGCAATCTATAACTAGCCTCACAGGAATGGTTCAAAACATAGTCAGTAAAAGGAGTCAGTCTTCTTGTACTTATGTCGGCATTGTGCCTTTTGTATTTCATTCCGAGGCAATTTCTGTGTTTCATCGTCAATAAGAAGGACCAAGGGATACAGTAAACCTGAAGTGAAGCATCGGAATCTATAACTAGTGTCACAGGAATGGTTCAAATCATAGACAGTAGGAAGAGTCAGTCTTCTTGTACTTAGGTCGGCATTGTGCCTTTTCTATTTAATTCCGATGCAATTTCTGTGTTTCATCGTCAAAAAGTCTGTCAGAGGGGTACAGTAAAGCTGAAGTGTTGCATCGGAATCTATAACTAGTGTCACAGGAATGGTTCAAAACACAGTCAGTAAAAGGAGTCAGTCTTCTTGTACTTAAGTCGGCATTGTGCCTTTTGTATTAAATTCCGATTCAATTTCTGTGTTTCATCGTCAATAAGAAGGTCCAAGGGATACTGTAAACCTGAAGTGAAGCATCGGAATCTATAACTAGTGTCACAGGAAAGGTTCAAAACATAGACAGTAGGAAGAGTCAGTCTTCTAGTACTTAAGTCGGCATTGTGCCTTTTCTATTTAATTCCGATGCCATTTCTGTGTTTCATCGTCAAAAAGTAGGCCAGAGTGGTTCAGTAAAGCTCAAGTGAAGCATCGGAATCTATAACTAGTGTCACAGGAATGGTTCAAAACATAGTCAGTAAGAGGAATCAGTCTTTTTTAGTTAAGTCGACAGTGTGCCTATTGTGTTAATTCCGATGCGATTTCTGTATTTCATCGTCAATAAGAAGGTCCAAGGGATACAGTAAACCTGAAGTGAAGCATCGGAATCTATAACTAGTGTCACAGGAATGGTTCAAAGCATAGTCAGTAAGAGGAATCAGTCTTTTTGTAGTTAAGTCGGCAGTGTGCCTATTGTGTTAATTCCGATGCGATTTCTGTATTTCATCGTCAATAAGAAGGTCCACGGGATACAGTAAACCTGAAGTGAAGCATCGGAATCTATAACTAGTGTCACAGGTATGGTTCAGAACATAGACAGTAAGATGAGTCAGTCTTCTTGTACTTAAGTCGGCATTGTGCCTTTTGCATTTAATTCCGATGCAATTTCTGTGTTTCATCGTCAATAAGAAGGTCCAAGAGATACAGTAAACCTCAAGTGAAGCATCGGAATCTATAACTAGTGTCACAGGAATGGTTCAAAACATAGTCAGTAGGAAGAGTCGGTTTCATGTACTTAAGTCGGCATTGTGCCTTTTGTATTTTATTCCGATGCAATTTCTGTGCTTCATCGACAATAAGAAGGTCCAAGGGATACAGTAAACCTGGAGTGAAGCGTCGGAATCTATAACTAGTGTCAGAGGAATGGTTCAGATCATAGACAGTAAGATGAGTCAGTCTTCTTGGACTTAAGTCGGCATTGTGCCTTTTGCATTTAATTCCGATGCAATTTGTGTGTTTCATCGTCAATAAGAAGGTTCAAGGGATACAGTAAACCTCAAGTGAAGCATCGGAATCTATAACTAGTGTCACAGGAATGGTTCAAATCAAAGGCAGTAGGAAGTGTCGGTCTTCATGTACTTAAGTTGGCATTGTGCCTTTTGTATTTAATTCCGATGCAATTTCTGTGTTTCATCGTCAGTAAGAAGGTCAGAGGGATTCAGTTAACCTGAAGGGAAGCATCGCAATGTATAACTAGTCTCACAGGAATGGTTCAAATCATAGTCAGTAAGAAGAGTCAGTCTTCATGTACTTAAGTCGGCATTGTGCCTCTTGTATTTAATTCCGATGCAATTTCTGTGTTTCATCGTCAATAAGAAGGTCAGAGGGATACAGTAAACCTGAAGTGACGCATCGGAATCTATAACTAGTGTCACAGGAATGGTTCAAATCATAGTCAGTAGGAAGTGTCGGTCTTCATGTACTTAAGTCGGCATTGTGCCTTTTGAATTTAATTCCCATGTAATTTCTGTGTCTCATCGTCATTAAGCAGGTCAGAGGGATACAGTAAACCTGAAGGGAAGCATCGCAATCTATAACTAGTCTCACAGGAATGGTTCAAATCATAGTCAGTAAGAAGACTCAGTCTTCTTGTACTTAAGTCGGCATTGTGCCTCTTGTATTTAATTCCGATGCAATTTCTGTGTTTCATCGTCAATAAGAAGGTCAGACGGATACAGTAAACCTGAAGTGACGCATCGGAATCTATAACTAGTGTCACAGGTATGGTTCAGAACATAGACAGTAAGATGAGTCAGTCTTCTTGTACTTAAGTCGGCATTGTGCCTTTTGCATTTAATTCCGATGCAATATCTGTGTTTCATCGTCAATAAGAAGGTCCAAGAGATACAGTAAACCTCAAGTGAAGCATCGGAATCTATAACTAGTGTCACAGGAATGGTTCAAATCATAGTCAGTAGGAAGAGTCGGTCTTCATGTACTTAAGTCGGCATTGTGCCTTTTGTATTTAATTCCGATGCAATTTCTGTGCTTCATCGTCAATAAGAAGGTCCAAGGGATACAGTAAACCTGGAGTGAAGCGTCGGAATCTATAACTAGTGTCACAGGAATGGTTCAGAACATAGACAGTGAGATGAGTCAGTCTTCTTGGACTTAAGTCAGCATTGTGCCTTTTGCATTTAATTCCGCTGCAATTTCTGTGTTTCATCGTCAATAAGAAGGTTCAAGGGATACAGTAAACCTCAAGTGAAGCATCGGAGTCTATAACTAGTGTCACAGGAATGGTTCAATTCAAAGTCAGTAGGAAGTGTCGGTCTTCGTGTACTTAAGTCGGCATTGTGCCTTTTGTATTTAATTCCGATGCAATTTCTGTGTTTCATCGTCAGTAAGAAGGTCAGAGGGATACAGTAAACCTGAAGTGACACATCGGAATCCATAACTAGTGTCACAGGAATGGTTCAAATCATAGTCAGTAGGAAGTGTCAGTATTCATGTACGTAAGTCGGCATTGTGCCTTTTGTATTTAATTCCGAAGCAATTTCTGTGTTTCATCGTCAATAAGAAGGTCAGAGGGATACAGTAAACCTCAAGGGAAGCATCGGAATCTATAACTAATGTCACAGGAATGGTTCAAAGCATAGACAGTAGGAAGAGTCAGTCTTCTTGTACTTAAGTCGGCATTGTGCCTTTTCTATTTAATTCCGATGCAATTTCTGTGTTTCATCGTCAAAAAGTAGGTCAGAGGGGTACAGTAAAGCTGAAGTGAAGAATCGGAGTCTATAACTAGTGTCACAGGAATGGTTCAAAACATAGTCAGTTAGAGGAGTCAGTCTTTTTGTACTTAAGTCGGCAGTGTGCCTATTGTGTTAATTCCGATGCGATTTCTGTATTTCATCGTCAATAAGAAGGTCCAAGGGATTCAGTAAACCTGAAGTGAAGCATCGGAATCTATTACTAGTGTCAGAGGAATGGTTAAAACATAGACAGTAAGAAGAGTCAGCCTTCCGTGTACTTAAATCGGCATTGTGCCCTTGGTATTAAATTCCGATGCAATTTCTCTGTTTCATCGACAATAAGAAGGTCCAAGGGATACAGTAAACCTCAAGTGAAGCATCGGAATCTATAACTAGTGTCACAGGAACGGTTCAAACATAGTCAGTAGGAAGAGTTGGTCTTCATGTACTTAAATCGGCATTGTGCCTTTTGTATTTAATTCCGATGCAATTTCTGTTGGTCATCGTCAATAAGAAGGTCCAAGGGATACAGTAAACCTGAAGTGAGGCATCGTAATTTATAACTAGTGACACAGGAATGGTTCAAAACATAGACATTAGGAAGAGTCAGTCTTCTTGTACTTAACTCTGCACTGTGCCTTTTGTATTTAATTCCGATACAATTTCTGTGTTTCATTGCAAATAAGACGGTCCAAGGGATACAGTAAACCTGAAGTGAAGCATCGGAATCTATAACTAGTGTCACAGGAATGGTTCAAAACAAAGTAAGTAAGAAGAGTTAGTCTTCTTATCCTTAAGTCTGCATTGTGCCTCTTGTATTTAATTCCGATGCAATTTCTGTGTTTCATCGCCAATAAGAAGGTCCGGAGGATACAGTAAACCTGAAGTGAAGCATCGGAATCTATAACTAGTGTCACAGGAATGGTTCAAAACGTAGACAGTAGGAAGAGTCAGTCTCCTTGTACTTAAGTCGGCTTTGTGCCTTTTCTATTTAATTCCGATACAATTTCTGTGTTTCATCGTCAAAAAGTAGGTCAGAAGGGTACAGTAAAGCTGAAGTGAAGCATCGGAATCCATAACTAGTGTCACAGGAGTGGCTCAAAACATAGTTAGTAAGAGGAGTCAGTCTTTTTGTACTTAAGTCGGCAGTGTTCCTATTGTGTTAATTCCGATGCGATTTCTGTATTTCATCGTCAATAAGAAGGTCCAAGGGATACGGTAAACCTGAAGTGAAGCATCGGAATCTATAACTAGTGTCACAGGAATGGTTCAGAACAGAGTCAGTCTTCTTGTACTTAAGTCGGCATTGTGCCTTTTGTATTTAATTCCGATGCAATTTCTGTGTTTCATCGTCAATAAGAAGGTCCAAGGGATACAGTAAACCTCAAGTGAAGCATCGGAATCCATAACTAGTGTCACAGGAATGGTTCAAAACATAGTCAGTAGGAAGAGTCGGTCTTCATGTACTTAAGTCGGCATTGTGCCTTTTGTATTTAAATCCGATGCAATTTCTGTGCTTCATCGTCAATAAGAAGGTCCAAGGGATACAGTAAACCTGGAGTGAACCGTCGGAATTTATAACTAGCGTCACAGGAATGGTTAAAACATAGACAGTAAGGAGAGTCAGTCTTCCTTGTACTTAAATCGGCATTGTGCCCTTGGTATTAAATTCCGATTCAATTTCTGTGTTTCATTGTCAATGAGAAGGTCCAAGTTATACAGTAAACCTTAAGTGAAGCATCGGAATCCATAACTAGTGACACAGGAACGGTTCAAACATAGTCAGTAGGAAGAGTTGGTCTTCATGTACTTAAATCGGCATTGTGCCTTTTGTATTTAATTCCGATGCAATTTCTGTGTTTCATCGTCAATAAGAAGGTCCAAGGGATACAGTAAACCTGAAGTGAAGCATCGTAATCTATAACTAGTGACACAGGAATGGTTCAAAACATAGACATTAGGAAGAGTCAGTCTTCTTGTACTTAAGTTTGCACTGTGCTTTTTGTATTTAATTCCGATACAATTTCTGTGTTTCATCGTCAAAAAGTAGGTCAGAGGGGTACAGTAAAGCTGAAGTGAAGCATCGGAATCCATAACTAGTGTCACAGGAGTGGTTCAAAACATAGTTAGTAAGAGGAGTCAGTCTTTTTGTACTTAAGTCGGCAGTGTTCCTATTGTGTTAATTCCGATGCGTTTTCTGTATTTCATCGTCAATAAGAAGGTCCAAGGGATACAGTAAACCTGAAGTGAAGCATCGGAATCTATAACTAGTGTCACAGGAATGGTTCAGAACACAGTCAGTCTTCTTGTACTTAAGGCGGCATTGTGCCTTTTATATTTAATTCCGATGCAATTTCTGTGTTTCATCGTCAATAAGAAGGTCAGAGGGATACAGTTAACCTGAAGGGAAGCATCGCAATCTATAACTAGTCTCACAGGAATGGTTCAAATCATAGTCAGTAATAAGAGTCAGTCTTCTTGTACTTAAGTCGGCATTGTGCCACTTGTATTTATTTCCGATGCAATTTCTGTGTTTCATCGTCAATAAGGTCAGAGGGATACGGTAAACCTGAAGGGAAGCATCACAATCCATAACTAGTCTCACAGGAATAGTTCAAATCATAGTCAGTAAGAAGAGTCAGTCTTTTAGTACTTAAGTCGGCAGTGTGCCTATTGTGTTAATTCCGATGCGATTTCTGTGTTTCATCGTCAATAAGAAGGTCCAAGGGATACAGTAAACCTGAAGTGAAGCATCGGAATCTATAACTAGTGTCACAGGAATGGTTCAGAACATAGACAATAAGATGAGTCAGTCTTCTTGTTCTTAAGTCGGCATTGTGCCTTATGTATTTAATTCCGATGCATTTTCTGTGTTTCATCGTCAATAAGAAGGTCCAAGGGATACAGTAAACCTCAAGTGAAGCATCGGAATCTATAACTAGTGTCACAGGAATGGTTCAAAACATAGTCAGTAGGAAGAGTCGGTCTTCATGTACTTAAGTCGGCATTGTGCCTTTTGTATTTAATTCCGATGCAATTTCTGTGCTTCATCGTCAATAAGAAGGTCCAAGGGATACAGTAAACCTGGAGTGAACCGTCGGAATTTATAACTAGTGTCACAGGAATGGTTAAAACATAGACAGTAAGAAGGGTCAGTCTTCCTTGTGCTTAATTCGGCATTGTGCCCTTGGTATTAAATTCCGATGCAATATCTGTGTTTCATTGTCAATAAGAAGGTCCAAGGGATACAGTAAACCTCAAGTGAAGCATCGGAATCTATAACTAGTGTCACAGGAACGGTTCAAACATATTCAGTAGGAAGAGTTGGTCTTCATGTACTTAAATCGGCATTGTGCCTTTTGTATTTAATTCCGATGCAATTTCTGTGTTTCATCGTCAATAAGAAGGTCCAAGGGATACAGTAAACCTGAAGTGAAGCATCGTAATCTATAACTAGTGACACAGGAATGGTTCAAAACATAGACATTAGGAAGAGTCAGTCTTCTTGTACTTAAGTCTGCACTGTGCTTTTTGTATTTAATTCCGATGCAATTTCTGTGTTTCATTGCAAATAAGACGTTCCAAGGGATACAGTAAACCTGAAGTGAAGCATCGGAATCTATAACTAGTGTCACAGGAATGGTTCAAAACAAAGTAAGTAAGAAGAGTCAGTCTTCTTATGCTTAAGTCGGCATTGTGCCTCTTGTATTTCATTCCGATGCAATTTCTGTGTTTCATCGTCAAAAAGTAGGTCAGAGGGGTACAGTAAAGCTGAAGTGAAGCATCGGAATCTATAATTAGTGTCACAGGAAAGGTTCAAAACATAGTCAGTAACAGGAGTCAGTCTTTTTGTACTTAAGTCGGCAGAGTTCCTATTGTGTTAATTCCGATGCAATTTCTGTGTTTCATCGTCAATAAGAAGGTCCAAGGGATACAGTAAACCTCAAGTGAAGCATCGGAATCTATAACTAGTGTCACAGGAACGGTTCAAACATAGTCAGTAGGAGGAGTTGGTCTTCATGTACTTAAGTCGGCATTGTGCCTTTTGTATTTAATTCCGATGCAATATCTGTGTTTCATCGTCAATAAGAAGGTCCAAGGGATACAGTAAACCTGAGGTGAAGCATCGGAATCTATAAGTAGTGTCACAGGAATGGTTCAAAACATAGACAGTAAGAAGAGTCAGTCTTCCTTGTACTTAAATCGGCATTGTGCCTTTTCTATTTATTTCCGATGCAGTATCTGTTTCATCGTCAATAAGAAGGTCCAAGGGATACAGTAAACCTGAAGTGCAGCATCGTAATCTATAACTAGTGATACAGGAATGGTTCAAAACATAGACATTAGGAAGAGTGAGTCTTCTTGTACTTAAGTCGGCACTGTGTCTTTTGTATTTAATTCCGATGCAATTTCTGTGCTTCATTGCAAATAAGACGGTACAAGGAATACAGTAAAACTGAAGTGAAGCATCGGAATCTATAACTAGTGTCACAGGACTGGTTCAATACAAAGTAAGTAAGAAGAGTCAGTCTTCTTATCCTTAAGTCTGCATTGTGCCTCTTGTATTTAATTCCGATGCAATTTCTGTGTTTCATCGTCAATAAGAAGGTCCAAGGGATATAGTAAGCCTGGAGTGTAGCATCGGAATTTATAACTAGTGTCACAGGAATGGTTCAAATCATAGACAGTAAGAAGTGTCAGTCTACGTGTACTTAAGTCGGAATTTTGCCTTTTCTATTTACTTCCGATGCAATTTCTGTGTTTCATCGTCAATAAGAAGGTGCAAGGGATACAGTAAACCTGAGGTGAAGCATCGGAATCTATAAGTAGTGTCACAGGAATGGTTCAAAACATAGACAGTAAGAAGAGTCAGTCTTCTTGCACTTAAGTCGGCATTGTGCCTTTTCTATTTAATTCCGATGCAATTTCTGTGTTTCATCGTCAATAACGAGGTCCAAGGGATACAGTAAACCTGGAGTGTAGCATCGGAATCTATAACTAGTGTCACTGGATTGGTTCAAATCATAAACAGTAAGAAGAGTCAGTCTTCTTGTACTTAAGTCGGCATTGCGCAATTTGTATTTAATTCCGATGCAATTTCTGTGTTTCATCGTCAATAAGAATGTCAGAGGGATACAGTAAACCTGAAGTGAAGCATCGGAATCTATAGCTAGTGTCACAGGAATGATTCAAAACATAGTCAGTAAGAAGAGTTAGTCTTCTTGTACTTAAGTCGGCATTGTGACTTTTCTATTTAATTCCGATGCAATTTGTGTGTTACGTCAACAATAACAAGGTCCAAGGGATACAGTAAACCTCAAGTGAAGCATTGGAATCTATAACTAGTGTCACAGGAATGGTTCAAAACATAGACAGTAAGAAGACTCAGTCTTCTTGTACTTAAGTCGACATTGTGCCTTTTCTATTTAATTCCGATCCAATTTCTGTGTTTCATCGTCAATAAGAAGGTCAGAGGGATACAGTAAACCTGAAGGGAAGCATCGCAATCTGTAACTAGTCTAACAGGAGTGGTTCAAAACATAGTCAGTAAAAGGAGTCAGTCTTCTTGTACTTAAGTCGGCGTTGTGTCTTTTGTATTTAATTCCGAGGCAATTTCTGTGTTTCATCGTTAATAAGAAGGTCCAAAGGATACAGTAAACCTGAAGTGACGCATCGGAATCTATAACTAGTGTCACAGGAATGGTTCAAAACATAGACAGTAGGAAGAGTCAGTCTTCTTCTACTTAAGTCGGCATTGTGCCTTTTCTATTTAATTCCGATGCAATTTCTGTGTTTCATCGTCAATAAGAAGGTCCAAGGGATACAGTAAACCTCAAGTGAAGCATCGGAATCTATAAGTAGTGTCACAGGAATGGTTCAAAACATAGTCAGTAGGAAGAGTCGGTCTTCATGTACTTAAGTCGGCATTGTGCATTTTGTATTTATTTCCGATGCAATTTCTGTGCTTCATCGTCAATAAGAAGGTCCAAGGGATACAGTAAACCTGGAGTGAAGTGTCGGAATCTATAACTTGTGTCACAGGAATGGTTCAGAACATAGACAGTAATATGAGTCAGTCTTCTTGTACTTAAGTCGGCATTGTGCCTTTTGCATTTAATTCCGATGCAATTTCTGTGTTTCATCGTCAATAGGAAGGTCCAAGGGGTACAGTAAACCTCAAATGAAGCATCGGAATCTATAACTAGTGTCACAGGAATTGTTCAAATCATAGTCAGTAGGAAGTGTTAGTCTTCATGTACTTAAGTCGGCAATGTGCCTTTTGTACTTAATTCCGATGCAATTTCTGTGTTTCATCGTCAATAAGAAGGTCCAAGGGAAACAGTAAACCTGGAGTGAACCGTCGGAATCTATAACTAGTGTCACAGGAATGGTTAAAACATAGACAGTAAGAAGAGTCACTCTTCCTTGTACCTCAATCGGCATTGTGCCATTGGTATTAAATTCCGATGCAATTTCTGTGTTTCATCGTCAATAAGAAGGTCCAAGGGATACAGTAAACCTGAAGTGAAGCATCGTAATCTATAACTAGTGACACAGGAATGGTTCAAAACATAGACATTAGGAAGAGTGAGTCTTCTTGTACTTAAGTCGGCACTGTGCCTTTTGTATTTAATTCCGATGCAATTTCTGTGTTTCATCGTCAATAAGAAGGTCCAAGGTACACAGTAAACCTGAAATGATGCATCAGAATCTATAACTCGTGTCACTGGAATGGTTCAAAATATAGACAGTAAGAAGAGTCAGTCTTCTTGGACTTAAGTCGGCATTGTGCAATTTGTATTTAATTCCGATGCAATTTCTGTGTTTCATCGTCAATAAGACGGTCAGAGGGATACAGTAATCCTGAAGTGAATAATCGGAATCTATAGCTAGTGTCACAGGAATGGTTCAAAACATAGTCAGTAAGAGGAGTCAGTCTTTTTGTACTTAAGTCGGCAGTGTTCCTGTTGTGTTTATTCCGATGCGATTTCTGTATTTCATCGTCAATAAGAAGGTCCAAGGGATACAGTAAACATGAAGTGAAGCATCGGAATCTATAACTAGTGTCACAGGAATGGTTCAGAACATAGACAGTAAGATGAGTCAGTCTTCTTGTAGTTAAGTCGGCATTGTGCATTTTGTGTTTAATTCCGATGCAATTTCTGTGTTTCATCGTCAATAAGAAGGTCCAAGGGATACAGTAAACCTCAAGTGAAGCATCGGAATCTATAACTAGTGTCACAGGAATGGTTCAAAACATAGTCAGTGGGAAGAGTCGGTCTTCATGTACTTAAGTCGGCATTGTGCCTTTTGTATTTAATTCCGATGCTATTTCTGTGCTTCATCGTCAATAAGAAGGTCCAAGGGATACAGTAAACCTGGAGTGAAGCGTCGGAATCAATAGCTAGTTCACAGGAATGGTTCAGAACATAGACAGTAAGATGAGTCAGTCTTCTTGTACTTAAGTCGGCATTGTGCCTTTTGTATTTAATTCCGAGGCAATTTCTGTGTTTCATCGTCAATAAGAAGGACCAAGTGGTTACAGTAAACCTCAAGTGAAGCATCGGAATCTATAACTAGTGTCACAGGAATGGTTCAAATCATAGTCAGTAGGAAGTGTCGGTCTTCATGTACTTAAGTCGGCATTGTCAATTTTGTATTTAATTCCGATGCGATTTCTGTGTTTCACCGTCAATAATAAGGTCAGAGGGATACAGTAAACCTGAGGGGAAGCATCGCAATCTATAACCAGTCTCACAGGAATGGTTTAAATCATAGTCAGTAAAAAGAGTCAGTCTTCTTGTACTTAAGTCGGCATTGTGCCTCTTGTATTTAATTCCGATGCAATTTCTGTGTTTCATCGTCAATAAGAAGGTCAGAGGGATACAGTAAACCGGAAGTGACGCATCGGAATCTATAACTAGTGTCACAGGAATGGTTCAAAACATAGTCAGTGGGAAGAGTCGGTCTTCATGTACTTAAGTCGGCATTGTGCCTTTTGTATTTAATTCCGATGCTATTTCTGTGCTTCATCGTCAATAAGAAGGTCCAAGGGATACAGTAAACCTGGAGTGAAGCGTCGGAATCAATAGCTAGTTCACAGGAATGGTTCAGAACATAGACAGTAAGATGAGTCAGTCTTCTTGTACTTAAGTCGGCATTGTGCCTTTTGTATTTAATTCCGAGGCAATTTCTGTGTTTCATCGTCAATAAGAAGGTCCAAGTGGTTACAGTAAACCTCAAGTGAAGCATCGGAATCTATAACTAGTGTCACAGGAATGGTTCAAATCATAGTCAGTAGGAAGTGTCGGTCTTCATGTACTTAAGTCGGCATTGTGAATTTTGTATTTAATTCCGATGCGATTTCTGTGTTTCACCGTCAATAATAAGGTCAGAGGGATACAGTAAACCTGAAGGGAAGCATCGCAATCTATAACCAGTCTCACAGGAATGGTTTAAATCATAGTCAGTAAAAAGAGTCAGTCTTCTTGTACTTAAGTCGGCATTGTGCCTCTTGTATTTAATTCCGATGCAATTTCTGTGTTTCATCGTCAATAAGAAGGTCAGAGGGATACAGTAAACCTGAAGTGACGCATCGGAATCTATAACTAGTGTCACAGGAATGGTTCAAATCATAGTCAGTAGGTAGTGGCGGTCTTCATGTACTTAAGTCGGCATTGTGCCTTTTGTATTTAATTCCGATGCAATTTCTGTGTTTCATCGTCAATAAGAAGGTCAGAGGGATACAGTAAACCTGAAGGGAAGCATCGCAATCTATAACTAGTCTCACAGGAATGGTTCAAAACATAGTCAGTAAAAGGAGTCAGTCTTCTTGTACTTAAGTCGGCATTGTGCCTTTTGTATTTAATTCTGTGGCAATTTCTGTGTTTCATCGGCAATACGAAGGTCCAAGGGATACAGTAAACCTGAAGTGAAGCATCGGAATCTATAACTAGCGTCACAGGAATGCTTCAAAACATAGACAGTAGGAAGAGTAGGTCTTCTTGTACTTAAGTCGGCATTGTGCCTTTTCTATTTAATTCCGATGCAATTTCTGTGTTTCATCGTCAATAAGAAGGTCCATGGGATATAGTAAGCCTGGAGAGTAGCATCGGAATCTATAACTAGTGACACAGGAATGGTTCAAATCATAGACAGTAAGAAGTGTCAGTCTTCGTGTACTTAAGTCGGAATTTTGCCTTTTCTATTTAATTCCGATGCATTTTCTGTGTTTCATCGTCAATAAGAAGGTCCAAGTGATACAGTAAACCTGAGGTGAAGCATCGGAATCTATAACTAGAGTCACAGGAATTTTTCGAATCATAGACAGTAAGAAGAGTCAGTCTTCTTGTTCTTAAGTCGGCATTGTGCCTTTTCTATTTAATTCAGATGCAATTTCTGTGATCCATCGTCAATAAAAAGGTCCATGGGATGTAGTAAGCCTGGAGTGTAGCATAGGAATCTATAACTAGTGTCACAGGAATGGTTCAAATCATAGACAGTAAGAAGTGTCAGTCTTCGTGAACTTAAGTCGGAATTTTTGCCTTTTCTATTTAATTCCGATGTAATTTCTGTGTTTCATCGTCAATAAGAAGGTCCAAGGGATACAGTAAACCTGAGGTGAAGCATCGGAATCTATAACTAGTGTCACAGGAATGGTTCAAAACATAGACAGTAAGAAGAGTCAGTCTTCTTGTACGTAAGTCGGCATTGTGACTTTTCTATTTAATTCCGATGCAATTTCTGTGTTTCATCGTCAATAAGAAGGTCCAAGGGATACAGTAAACCTCAAGTGAAGCATCGGAATCTATAACTAGTGTCACAGGAATGGTTCAAAACATAGTCAATAGGAAGAGTAGGTCTTCATGTACTTAAGTCGGCATTGTGCATTTTGTATTTAATTCCGATGCAATTTCTGTGCTTCATCGTCAATAAGAAGGTCCAAGGGATACAGTAAACCTGGAGTGAAGCGTCGGAATCTATAACTTGTGTCACAGGAATGGTTCAGAACATAGACAGTAAGATGAGTCAGTCTTCTTGTACTTAAGTCGGCATTGTGCCTTTTGCATTTAATTCCGATGCAATTTCTGTGTTTCATCGTCAATAAGAAGGTCCAAGGGATACAGTAAACCTCAAATGAAGCATCGGAATCTATAACTAGTGTCACAGGAATTCATAGTCAGTAGGAAGTGTTAGTCTTCATGTACTTAAGTCGGCAATGTGCCTTTTGTATTTAATTCCGATGCAATTTCTGTGTTTCATCGTCAATAAGAAGGTCCAAGGGAAACAGTAAACCTTGAGTGAAGCGTCGGAATCTATAACTAGTGTCACAGGAATGGTTAAAACATAGACAGTAAGAAGAGTCAGTCTTCCTTGTACTTAAATCGGCATTGTGCCATTGGTATTAAATTCCGATGCAATTTCTGTGCTTCATCGTCAATAAGAAGGTCCAAGGGATACAGTAAACCTGAAGTGAACCATCGTAATCTATAACTAGTGACACAGGAATGGTTCAAAACATAGACATTAGGAAGAGTGAGTCTTCTTGTACTTAAGTCGGCACAGTGCCCTTTGTATTTAATTCCGATGCAATATCTGTGTTTCATTGCAAATAAGACGGTACAAGGGATACAGTAAAACTGAAGTGAAGCATCTGAATCTATAACTAGTGTCACAGGAATGGTTCAATACAAAGTAAGTGAGAAGAGTCAGTCTTCTTATCCTTAAGTCTGCATTGTGCCTCTTGTATTTAATTCCGATGCAATTTCTGTGTTTCATCGTCAATAAGAAGGTCCAAGGGATACAGTAAACCTGAGGTGAAGCTTCGGAATCTATAACTAGTGTCACAGGAATGGTTCAAAACATAGACAATAAGAAGAGTCAGTCTTCTTGTACTTAAGTCGGTATTGTGCCTTTTCTATTTAATTCCGATGCAATTTCTGTGTTTCATTGTCAATAACAAGGTCCAAGGGATACAGTAAACATGGAGTGTAGCATCGGAATCTATAACTAGTGTCACTGGAATGGTTCAAAACATAGACAGTAAGAAGATCAGCCTTCTTGTACTTAAGTCGGCATATGGCAATTTGTATTTAATTCCGATGCAATTTGTGTGTTTCATCGTCAATAAGAAGGTCAGAGGGATACAGTAAACCTCAAGTGAAGCATCGGATTCCAAAACTAGGGTCACAGGAATGGTTCAAAACATTGACAGTAGGAAGAGTCAGTCTTCTTGTACTTAAGCCGGCATTGTGCCTTTTGTATTTAATTCCGATGCAATTTCTGTGTTTCATCGTCAATAAAAAGGTCCAAGGTACACAGTAAACCTGAAATGATGCAACAGAATCTATAACTCGTGTCACTGGAATGGTTCAAAGTATAGACAGTAAGAAGAGTCAGTCTTCTTGAACTTAAGTCGGCATTGTGCAATTTGTATTTAATTCCGATGCAATTTCTGTGTTTCACCGTCAATAAGAAGGTCAGTGGGATAGAGTAAACCTGAAGTGAAGGATCGGAATCTATAGCTAGTGTCACAGGAATGGTTCAAAACATAGTCAGTAAGAGGAGTCAGTCTTTTTGTACTTAAGTTCGCAGTGTTCCTGTTCTGTTAATTCCGATGCGATTTCTGTATTTCATCGTCAATAAGAAGGTCCAAGGGATACAGTAAACCTGAAGTGAAGCATCGGAATCTATAACTAGTGTCACAGGAATAGTTCAGAACATAGACAGTAACATGAGTCAGTCTTCTTGTAGTTAAGTCGGCATTGTGCATGTGGTATTTAATTCCGATGCAATTTCTGTGTTTCATCGTCAATAAGAAGGTCCAAGGGATACAGTAAACCTCAAGTGAAGCATCGGAATCTATAACTAGTGTCACAGGAATGGTTCAAACATAGTCAGTGGGAAGAGTCGGTCTTCATGTACTTAAGTCGGCATTGTGCATTTTGTATTTAATTCCGATGCGATTTCTGTGTTTCACCGTCAATAAGAAGGTCAGAGGGATACAGTAAACCTGAAGGGAAGCATCGCAATCTATAACCAGTGTCACAGGAATGGTTCAAATCATAGTCAGTAGGTAGTGGCGGTCTTCATGTACTTAAGTCGGCATTGTGCCTTTTGTATTTAATTGCGATGCAATTTCTGTGTTTCATCGTCAATAAGAAGGTCCGAGGGATACAGTAAACCCGAAGGGAAACATCGCAATCTATAACTAGTGTCACACGAATGGTTAAAACATAGACAGTAAGAAGAGTCAGTCTTCCTTGTACTTAAATCGGCATTGTGCCTTTTGCATTTAATTCCGATGCAAATGATGTGTTTCATCGTCAATAAGAAGGTCCAAGGGACACAGTAAACCTGAAGTGAAGCATCGGAATCTATAACTAGTGTCACAGGAATGGTTTAAAAAGAAAGTAAGTAAGAAGAGTCAGTCTTCTTATCCTTAAGTGTGCATTGTGCCTCTTGTATTTAATTCCGATGCAATTTCTGTGTTTCCTCGGCAATACGAAGGTCCATGGGATATAGTAAGCCGGGAGTGTAGCATCGGAATCTATAACTAGTGTCACAGGAATGGTTCAAATCATAGACAGTAAGAAGCGTCAGTCTTCGTGTACTTAAGTCGGAATTTTGCCTTTTCTATTTAATTCCGATCCATTTTCTGTGTTTCATCGTCAATACGAAGGTCCAAGGCATACAGTAAACCTGAGGTGAAGCATCGGAATCTATAACTAGTGTCACAGGAATCTTTCGAAACATAGACAGTAAGAAGAGTCAGTCTTCTTGTACTTAAGTCGGCATTGTGCCTTTTCTATTTAATTCAGATGCAATTTCTGTGTTTCATCGTCAATAACAAGGTCCAAGGGATACAGTAAACCTGGAGTGTAGCATCGGAATCTATAACTAGTGTCAATGGAATGGTTCAAAGCATAGACAGTAGGAAGAGTCGGTCTTCTTGTACATAAGTCGGCAATGTGCCTTTTGTATTTAATTCCATTGCAATTTCTGTGTTTCATCGTCAATAAGAAAGTCCAAGGGATACAGTAAACGTGAAGTGAAGCATCGGAATCTATAACTAGTGGCACAAGAATGGTTCAAAACATAGACAGTAGGAAGAGTCAGTCTTCTTGTACTTAAGTCGGCATTGTGCCTTTTGTATTTAATTCCGATGCAATTTCTGTGTTTCATCGTCACTAAGAAGGTCCAAGGGATACAGTAAACCTGAAGTGAAACATCGGGATCTATAACTAGTGTCACAGGAACGGTTCACATCATAGACAGTAAGAAGAGTCAGTCTTCATGTACTTGAGTCAGCATTGAGCCTTTTGTATTTAATTCCGATGCAATTACTGTGTTTCATCGTCAATTAGAAGGTCAGAGGGATACTGTAAACCTGAAGTGACGCATCCGAATCTGTAACTAGTGGCACAGGAGTGGTTCAAAACATAGACAGTAGGAAGAGTCAGTCTTCTTGTACTTAAGTCGGCATTTTGCCTTTTCTATTTAATTCCGATGCAATTTCTGTGTTTCATCGTCAATAAGAAGGTCCATAGGATACAGTAAACCTCAAGTGAAGCATCGGAATCTATCACTAGTGTCACAGGAATGGTTCAAAACATAGACAGTAGGAAGAGTCAGTCATCTTGTACTTAAGTCGGCATTGTGCCTTTTCTATTTACTTCCGATGCAATTTCTGTGTTTCATCGTCAATAAGAGGGTCCAAGGGATACAGTAAACCTGGAGTGAAGCATCGGAGTCTATATCTAGTTTCACAGGAATGGTTCCAAACATAGACAGTAAGAAGAGTCACTCTTCCTTGTACCTTAATCGGCATTGTGCCTTTGGTATTTAATTCCGATGCAATTTCTGTGTTTCATCGTCAAGAAGAAGGTCCAAGAGATACAGTAAACCTCAAGTGAAGAATCGGAATCTTTAACTAGTGTCACAGGAACGGATCAAACATAGTCAGTAGGAAGTGTTGGTCTTCTTGTACTTAAGTCGTCACTGTGCCTTTTGTATTCAATTCCGATGCAAATTCTGTATTTCATCGTCAATATGACGGTCCAAGGGATACAGTAAACCTGAAGTGAAGCATCGGATTCTATTACTACTGTCACAGGAATGGTTCAAAACAAAGTCAGTAAGAAGAGTCAGTCTTCTTATACTTAAGTCGGCATTGTGCCTTTTGTATTTAATTCCGATGCAATTTCTGTGTTTCATCGTCAATAGGAAGGTCCATGGGATACAGTAAACCTCGAGTGTAACATCGGAATTTATAACTAGTGTTACAGGAATGGTTCAAATCATAGACTGTAAGAAAAGTCAGTCTTCGTGTTCTTAAGTCGGCTTGTGCCTTTTGTATTTGATTCCGATGCAATTTTGTGTTTCATCGTCAATAAGAAGGTCCAGGGGATACAGTAAACCTGAAGTGAAGCATCGGAATCTATAACTAGTGTCACAGGAATGGTCCAAAACATAGTCAGTAAGAAGAGTCAGTCTTCTTGTACTTAAGTCGGCATTGTGCCATTTCTATTTAATTCCGATGCAATTGCTGTGTTTCATCGTCAATAACAATGTCCAAGGGATACAGTAAACCTGGAGTGAAGCACCGGAATCTATAACTAGTGTCACAGGAATGGTCCAAAACATAGTCAGTAAGAAGAGTCAGTCTTCTTGTACTTAAGTCGGCATTGTGCTTTTTGTATTTAATTCCGATGCAATTTCTGTGTTTCATCGCCAATAAGAAGGTCAGAGGGATACAGTAAACCTCAAGTGAAGCATCGGAATCTATAACTAGTGTCACAGGAAAGGTTCAAAACATAGACAGTAGGAAGAGTCAGTCTTCTTGTACTTAAGTCCTCATTGTGCCTTTTGTATTTAATTCCGATGCAATTTCTGTGTTTCATCGTCAATAAGAGGGTCCAAGGTATACAGTAAACCTGAAGCGAAGCATCGGAATCTATAACTAGTGTCACAGGAATGGTTCAAAGCATAGTCAGTAAGAAGAGTCAGTCGTCTTGTACTTAAGTCGGCATTGTGCCTTTTCTATTTAATTCCGTTGCAATTTCTGTGTTTCATCGTCAATAAGAGGGTCCAAGGGATACAGTAACCTTGGAGTAAAGCATCGGAATCTATAACCAGTGTCACAGGAATGCTTCAAAACATAGAACGTAAGTAGAGTCAGTTTTCTTGTAGTTAAGTCGGCATTGTTCCTATTGTATTTAATTCCAATGCAATTTCTGTGTTTCATCGTCAATAAGAATGTCCAAGGGATACAGTAAACCTCACGTGAAGCATCGGAATCTATAACTAGTGTCTCAGAAATGGTTCAAAACATAGTAAGTAGGAGGAGTCGGTCTTCATATACTTAAGTCGGCATTGTGCCTTTTGTATTTAATTCCGAAGCAGTTTCTGTGTTTCATCGTCAGTAAGAAGGTCCAAGGGATACAGTAAACCTGGAGTGAAGCATCCGAATCTATAACTAGTGTGACAGGAATGGTTCTAATCATAGACAGTAAGATGAGTCAGTCTTCTTGTACTTAAGTCGACATTGTGCCTTTTCTATTTAATTACGATGCAATTTCTGTGTTTCATCGTCAATATGAAGGTCCAAGGGATACAGTAAAACTGAAGTGAAGCATCGGAATCTATAACTAGTTTCACAGGAATGGTACAAAGCATAGTCAGTAAGAAGAGTCAGTCTTCTAGTCCTTAAGTCGGCATTGTGCCTCTTGTATTTAATTCCGACGCAATTTCTATGTTTCATCGTCAATAAGAGGGTCCAAGGGGTTACAGTAAACCTGGAGTGAAGCATCAGAATCTATAACTAGTGTCACAGTAATGGTTCAAAGCATAGTCAGTAAGAGGAGTCAGTCTTTTTGTACTTAAGTCGGCATTGTGCCTTTTGTGTTTAATTCCGATGCAATTTCTGTATGTCAACGTAAATAAGAAGGTCCAAGGGATACAGTTAACCTGAAATGACGCATCGGAATCAATAACTAGTGTCACAGGAATGGATCAAAACATAGACAGTAAGAGGGGTCAGTCTTCTTGTACTTAAGACGGCGTTGTGCCTTTTGTATTTAATTCCGATGCAATTTCTGTGCTTCATCGTCAATATGAAGGTCCAAGGGATACAGTAAATCTGGAGTGAAGCATCGGAATCTATAACTAGTGTCACAGGAATGGTTCCAAACATAGACAGTAAGAAGAGTCAGTCTTCTTGTACTTAAGACGGCGTTGTGCCTATTGCATTTAATTCCGATGCAATTTCTGTGTTTCATCGTCAAGAAGAAGGTCCAAGGGATACAGTAAACCTGAAATGAGTCATCGTAATCTATAACTAGTGACACAGGAATGGTTCAAAACATAGACTGTAGGAAGAGTCAGTCTTATTGTACTTCAGTCGGCATTGTGCCTTTTGCATTTAATTCCGATGACATTTCTGTGTTTCATCGTCATTACGAAAGTCAGAGGGATACAGTAAACCTGAAGTGAAGCATCGGAATCTATAGCTAGTGTCACAGGAATGGTCAAAATCATAGTCAGTATGAAGAGTCAGGCTTCTTGTCCTTAAGTCGGCATTGCGCCTTTTGCATTTAATTCAGATGCAATTTCTGTGTTTCATCGTCAATAAGAGGGTCCAAGGGATACAGTAAACCTGGAGTGAAGCATCGGAATCTATATCTAGTTTCACAGGAATGGTTCCAAACATAGACAGTAAGAAGAGTCACTCTTCCTTGTACCTTAATCGGCATTGTGCCTTTGGTATTTAATTCCGATGCAATTTCTGTGTTTCATCGTCAAGAAGAAGGTCCAAGAGATACAGTAAACCTCAAGTGAAGAATCGGAATCTTAAACTAGTGTCACAGGAACGGATCAAACATAGTCAGTAGGAAGTGTTGGTCTTCTTGTACTTAAGTCGTCACTGTGCCTTTTCTATTTAATTCCGATGCAATTTCTGTGTTTCATCGTCAATATGACGGTCCAAGGGATACAGTAAACCTGAAGTGAAGCATCGGATTCTATTACTACTGTCACAGGAATGGTTCAAAACAAAGTCAGTAAGAAGAGTCAGTCTTCTTATACTTAAGTCGGCATTGTGCCTTTTGTATTTAATTCCGATGCAATTTCTGTGTTTCATCGTCAATAGGAAGGTCCATGGGATACAGTAAACCTCGAGTGTAACATCGGAATCTGTAACTAGTGTTACAGGAATGGTTCAAATCATAGACTGTAAGAAAAGTCAGTCTTCGTGTTCTTAAGTCGGCTTGTGCCTTTTGTATTTGATTCCGATGCAATTTTGTGTTTCAGCGTCAATAAGAAGGTCCAGGGGATACAGTAAAGCTGAAGTGAAGCATCGGAATCTATAACTAGTGTCACAGGAATGGTTCAAATCATAGTCAGTAAGAAGAGTCAGTCTTCTTGTACTTAAGTTGGCATTGTGCCATATCTATTTAATTCCGATGCAATTGCTGTGTTTCATCGTCACTAACAATGTCCAAGGGATACAGTAAACCTGGAGTGAAGCATCGGAATCTATAACTAGTGTCAATGGAATGGTTCAAAACACAGACAGTAAGAAGAGTCAGTCTTATTGTACTTAAGTCGGCATTGTGCTTTTTGTATTTAATTCCGATGCAATTTCTGTGTTTCATCGCCAATAAGAAGGTCAGAGGGATACAGTAAACCTCAAGTGAAGCATCGGAATCTATAACTAGTGTCACAGGAATGGTTCAAAACATAGTCAGTAAGAGGAGTCAGTCTTTTTGTACTTAAGTCGGCATTGTGCCTTTTGTGTTTAATTCCGATGCAATTTCTGTATGTCATCGTAAATAAGAAGGTCCAAGGGATACAGTAAACCTGAAATGACGCATCGGAATCAATAACTAGTGTCACAGGAATGGTTCAAAACATAGACAGTAAGAGGGGTCAGTCCTCTTGTACTTAAGACGGCGTTGTGCCTTTTGAATTTAATTCCGATGCAATTTCTGTGCTTCATCGTCAATATGAAGGTCCAAGGGATACAGTAAATCTGGAGTGAAGCATCGGAATCTATAACTAGTGTCACAGGAATGGTTCCAAACATAGACAGTAAGAAGAGTCAGTCTTCTTGTACTTAAGACGGCGTTGTGCCTATTGTATTTAATTCCGATGCAATTTCTGTGTTTCATCGTCAAGAAGAAGGTCCAAGGGATACAGTAAACCTCAAGTGAAGCATCGGAATCTATAACTAGTGTCACAGGAACGGTTCAAACATTGCCAGTAAGAACAGTTGGTCTTCATGTACTTATGTCGGCATTGTGCCTTTTGTATTTAATTCCGATGCAATTTCTGTGTTTAATCGTCTATAAGAATGTCCAGGGGATACAGTAAACCTGAAGTGAGGCATCGGAATCTATAACTAGTGTCACAGGAATGGTCAAAACATAGTCAGTAAGAAGAGCCAGTCTTCTTATCCTTAAGTCGGCATTGTGCCTTTTGTATTTAATTCCGATGCAATTTCTGTGTTTCATCGTCAATAACAAGGTCCAAGGGATACAGTAAACCTCGAGTGAAGCATCGGAAGCTATAACTAGTGTCAATGGAATGGTTCAAAACATAGACAGTAAGATGAGTCAGTCTTCTTGTACTTAAGTCGGCATTCTTCCTTTTGTATTTAATTCCGATGCAATTTCTGTGTTTCATCGACTATAAGAAGGTCACAGGGATACAGTAAACCTGAAGCGAAGCATCGGAATCTATAGCTAGTGTCACAGGAATGGTTCAAAATATAGTCAGTAATAAGAGTCAGTCTTCTTGTCCTTAAGTCGGCATTGTGCCTTTTGTATTAAATTCCGATGCAATTTCTGTGTTTCATCGTCAATAAGAAGGTCCAAGGGATACAGTAAACCTGGAGTGAAGCATCGCAATCTATAACTAGTGTCACAGGAGTGGTTCAAAAAATAGACAGTAAGAAGGGTCAGTCTTCTTTTACTTAAGTCGGCATTGTGCCTTTTGCATTTAATTCCGATGCAATTTCTGTGTTTCATCGTCAATAAGAAGGTCCAAGGGATACAGTAAACCTCAAGTGAAGCATCGGAATCTATAACTAGTGTCACAGGAATGGTTCAAAACATCGTCAGTAGGAAGAGTTGGTCTTCATGTACTTAAGTCTGCATTGTGCCTGTTGTATTTAATTCCAATGCAATTTCTGTGTTTCATCGTCAATAAGCAGGTCCAAGGGATACGGTAATCCTGGAGTGAAACATTGGAATCTATAACTAGTGTCACAGGAATGGTTCAAAACATAGACTGTACGAAGAGTCAGTCTTCTTGTACTTAAGTCGACATTGTGCCTTTTCTATTTAATTCCGATGCAATTTCTGTGTTTCATCGTCAATATAAAGCTCAGAGGGATACAGCAAACCTGAAGTGAAGCATCGGAATCTAAAACTAGTGTCACAGGAATGGTTCAAAACATAGACAGTAGGAAGAGTCAGTCTTCTTGTACTTAAGTCGGCATTGTGCCTTTTGTATTTAATTCCGAGGCAATTTCTGTGTTTCATCGTCAATAAGCATGTCCAAGGGATACAGTATTCCTGGAGTGAAGCATCGGAATCTATAACTAGTGTCACAGGAATGGTTCAAAACATAGACAGCAGGAAGAGTAAGTCTTCTTGTACTTAAGTCGGCATTGTGCCTTTTCTATTTAATTCCGATGCAATTACTGTGTTTCATCGTCAATAAGAAGGTCAAAGGGATACAGCAAACCTGAAGTGAAGCATCGGAATCCAAAACTAGTGTCACAGGAGTGGTTCAAAACATAGACAGTAGGAAGAGTCAGTCTTCTTGTACTTAAGACGGCGTTGAGCCTATTGCATTTAATTCCGATGCAATTTCTGTGTTTCATCGTCAATAGGAAGGTCCAAGGGATACAGTAAACCTCAAGCGAAGCATCGGAATCTATAACTAGTGTCACAGGAACGGTTCAAACATTGCCAGTAGGAAGAGTTATTCTTCATGTACTTATGTCATCATTGTGCCTTTTGTATTTAATTCCGATGCAATTTCTGTGTTTCATCGTCAATAAGAAGGTCCAGGGGATACAGTAAACCTGAAGTGAAGCATCGGAATCTATAACTAGTGTCACAGGAATGGTCAAAACATAGTCAGTAAGATGAGTCCGTCTTCTTGTACTTAAGTGGGCATTGTGCCTTTTCTATTTAATTCCGATGCAATTTCTGTGTTACATCGTCAATAACAAGGTCCAAGGGATACAGTAAACCTCGAGTGAAGCATCGGAAGCTATAACTAGTGTCAATGGAATGGTTCAAAACATAGACAGTAAGAAGAGTCAGTCTTCTTGTACTTAAGTCGGCATTCTTCCTTTTGTATTTAATTCCGATGCAATTTCTGTGTTTCATCGACAATAAGAAGGTCAGAGGGATACAGTAAACCTGAAGTGAAGCATCGGAATCTATAGCTAGTGTCACAGGAATGGTTCTAAATATAGTCAGTAATAAGAGTTAGTCTTCTTGTCCTTAAGTCGGCATTGTGCCTTTTGTATTTAATTCCGATGCAATTTCTGTGTTTCATCGTCAATAAGAAGGTCCAAGGGATACAGTAAACCTCAAGTGAAACATCGGAATCTATAACTAGTGTCATAGGAATGGTTCAAAACATCGTCAGTAGGAAGAGTCGGTCTTCATGTACTTAAGTCGGCATTGTGCCTTTTGTATTTAATTCCAATGCAATTTCTGTGTTTCATCGTCAATAAGCAGGTCCAAGGGATACGGTAAACCTGGAGTGAAGCATTGGAATCTATAACTAGTGTCACAGGAATGGTTCAAAACATAGACTGTAAGAAGAGTCAGTCTTCTTGTACTTAAGTCGACATTGTGCGTTTTCTATTAAATTCCGATGCAATTTCTGTGTTTCATCGTCAATAAGAAGGTCAGAGGGATACAGCAAACCTGAAGTGAAGCATCGGAATCTAAAACTAGTGTCACAGGAATGGTTCAAAACATAGACAGTAGGAAGAGTCAGTCTTCATTTACTTAAGTCGGCATTGTGCCTTTTGTATTTAATTCCGAGGCAATTTCTGTGTTTCATCGTCAACAAGCAGGTCCAAGGGATACAGTAAACCTGAAGTGAAGCATCGGAATCTATAAGTAGTGTCACAGGAATGGTTCAAAACATAGACAGTAGGAAGAGTCAGTCTTCTTGTACTTAAGTCAGCATTGTGCCTTTTTTATTTAATTCCGTTGCAATTACTGTGTTTCATCGTCAATAAGAAGGTCAGAGGGATACAGCAAACCTGAAGTGAAGCATCGGAATGCAAAACTAGTGTCACAGGAATGGTCCAAAACATAGACAGTAGGAAGAGTCAGTCTTCTTGTAGTTAAGTCGGCATTGTGCAATTTGTATTGAATTCCGATGCAATTTCTGTGTTTCATCGTCAATAAGCTGGTCCAAGGTATACAGTAAACCTGGAGTGAACCATCGGATCCTATAACTAGTGTCACAGTAATGGTTCAAAACATAGACAGTAAGAAGAGTCAGTCTTCTTGTACTTAAGTCGACATTGTGCCATTTTTATTTAATTCCGATGCAATTTCTGTGTTTCATCGTCAATAAGAAAGTCAGAGGGACACAATAAACCTGAAGTGAAGCATCGGAATCTATAACTAGTGTCACAGGAATGGTCAAAACATAGTCTGTAAGAAGAGTCAGTCTTCTTGTACTTAAGTCGCCATTGTGCCTTTTGTATTTAATTCCGATGCAATTTCTGTGATTCATCGTCACTAAGAAGGCCCAAGGGATACAGTAAACCTGAAGTGAAGCATCGGACTCTATAACTAGTGTCACAGGAATGGCTCAAAACATAGACAGTATAAGAGTCCGTCTTCTTGTACTTAAGTCGGCATTGAGCCTTTTGTATTTAATTCCGATGCAATTTCTGTGTTTCATCGTCAATAAGAAGGTCCGAGGGATGCACTAAACCTGAAATGACGCATCGGAAACTTTAACTAGTGTCACAGGAATGGTTCAAAACATAGACAGTAAGAAGAGTCAGTCTTATTGTACTTAAGTCGGCATTGTGCTTTTTGTATTTAATTCCGATGCAATTTCTGTGTTTCTTCGTCAATAAGAAGGACCAAGGGATACAGTAAACCTGGAGTGAAGCATCGGAATCTATAACTAGTATCACAGGGATGGTTCAAAACATAGACAGTAAGAAGAGTCAGTTTTCTTGTACTTAAGTCGACATTGTGCCTTTTGTATTTAATTCCGATTCAATTTCTGTGTTTCATCGTCAATAAGAAGGTCAGAGGGATACAGTAATCCTGAAGTGAAGCATCGTAATCTATAACAAGCGTCACAGGAATGGTTCAAAACATAGTCTGTAAGAATAGTAAGTCTTCTTGTACTAAAGCCATCATTGTGCATTTTATATTTAAATCTGTTGCAATTTCTGTGTTTCATCGTCAATAAGAAGGTCCAAGGGATACAGTAAACCTGGAGTGAAGCATCGGAATCTATAACTAGTGTCACAGGAATGGTTCAAATCATAGACAGTAAGAAGTGTCAGACTTCTTTTACTTAAGACGGCATTGTGCCTTTTGTATTAATCTCCGATGCAATTTCTGTGTTTCATCGTCAATAAGAAGGTCCAAGGGATACAGTAAACCTGGAGTGAAGCATCGGAGTCTATAACCAGTGTCACAGGACTGGTTCAAAGATAGACAGTAAGAAGAATCAGTCTTCTTGTACTTAATTCGGCATTGTGCCTTTTGTATTTAATTCCGATTCAATTTCTGTGTTTCATCGTCAATAAGAAGGTCAGAGGGATACAGTAATACTGAAGTGATGCATTGGAATCCATAACTAGTGTCACAGGAATGGTTCAAATCATAGTCAGTAAGAAGAGTCAGTCTTCGTGTACTTAAGTCGGCATTGTGCCTTTTGTATTTAATTCCGATGCAATTTCTGTGTTTCATCGTCAATAAGAAGGTCCAAGGGATACAGTAAACCTGGAGTGAAGCATCGTAATCTTTAACTAGTGTCACAGGGACGGTTCAAAACATAAACAGTAAGATGAGTCAGTATTCTTGTACTTAATTCGGCGTTGTGCTTTTTGTATTTATTTCCGATGCAATTTCTGTGTTTCATCGTCACTAAGAAGGTCCAAGGGATACAGTAATCCTGAAGTTAAGCATCGGGATCCATAACTAGTGTCACAGGAATGGTTCAAAGCATAGTCAGTAAGAAGAGTCAGTCTTCTTGTAGTTACGTCGGCATCGTGCCTTTTGTATTAAATTCCGATGCCATTTCTGTGTTTCATCGTCAATAAGAAGGTCAGAGGGATACAGTAAACCGGAAGTGAAGCATCGGAATCTATAACTAGTTTCACAGGAATGGTTCAAAGCATAGTCAGTAAGAAGAGTCAGTCTTCTCGTCCTTAAGTCGGCATTGTGCCTCTTGTATTTAATTCCGACGCAATTTCTGTGTTTCTTCGTCAATAAGAGGGTCCAAGGGGTTACAGTAAACCTGGAGTGAAGCATCGGAATCTATAACTAGTGTCACAGTAATGGTTCAAAGCATAGACAGTAAGAAGAGTCAGACGTCTTGTACTTAAGTCGGCATAGTGCCTTTTGTATTTAATTCCGATGCAATTTCTGTGTTTCATCGTCAAAACGAAGACCCAAGGGATACAGTAGACCTGCAGTGAAGCATCGGAATCTTTTACTAGTGTCACTGGAATGGTTCAAAATATAGACAGTAAGAAGTGTCAGTCTTCTTGTACTTAAGTCGGCATTGTGCCTTTTGTATTTAATTCCGATGCAATTTCTGTGTTTCATCGTCAATAAGAAGGTCCATGGGATACAGTAAACCTCAAGAGAAGCATCGGAATCTATAACTAGTGTCACAGGAATGGTTCAAAATATAGACAGTGGGAAGAGTCAGTCTTCTTGTACTTAAGTCGGCATTGTGCCTCTTGTGTTTCATTCCGATGCAATTTCTGTATGTCATCGTAAATAAGAAGGTCCAAGGGATACAGTAAATCTGGAGTGAAGCATCGGAATCTATAACTAGTGTCACAGGAATGCTTTAAGACAAAGTCAGTAAGAAGAGCCAGTCTTCTTATCCTTAAGTCGGCATTGTGCCTTTTGTATTTAATTCCGATGCAATTTCTGTTTTCATCGTCAATAGGACGGTCCAAGTGATACAGTAAACCGGAAGTGAAGCATCGGAATCTATAACTAGTGTCACAGGAATGGTTTAAAACATAGTCAGTAAGAACAGCCAGTCTTCTTATCCTTAGGTCGGCATTGTGCCTTTTGTATTTAATTCCGATGCAATTTCTGTGTTTCATCGTCAATAAGAAGGTCCATGGGATACAGTAAACCTGGAGTGTAGCATCGGAGTCTATAACTAGTGTCACAGGAATGGTTCAAATCATAGACTGTAAGAAGAGTCAGTCTTCGTGTACTTAAGTGGTCATTTTGCATTTTGTATTAATTCCGATGCAATTTCTGTGTTTCATCGTCAATAAGAAGGTCCAGGGGATACAGTGAACCTGAAGTGATACATCGGAATCTATAACTAGTGTCACAGGAATGGTCAAAACATAGTCAGCAAGAAGAGTCAGTCTTCTTGTACTTAAGTAGGCATTGTGCCTTTTCTATTTAATTCTGATGCAATTTCTGTGTTTCATCGTCAATAACAAGGTCCAAGGGATACAGTAAACCTGGAGTGAAGCATCGCAATCTATAACTAGTGTCACAGGAGTGGTTCAAAACATAGACAGTAAGAAGAGTCAGTTTTCTTGTACTTAAGTCGGCATTCTTCCTTTTGTATTTAATTCCGATGCAATTCTGTGTTTCATCGACAATAAGAAGGTCAGAGGGATACAGTAAACCTGAAGTGAAGAATCGGAATCTATAGCTAGTGTCACAGGAATGGATCAAAATATAGTCAGTAATAAGAGTCAGTCTTCTTGTCCTTAAGTCGGCATTGTGCCTTTTGTATTAAATTCCGAAGCAATTTCTGTGTTTCATCGTCAATAAGAAGGTCCAAGGGATACAGTAAACCTGGAGTGAAGCATCGCAATCTATAACTAGTGTCACAGGAGTGGTTCAAAACATAGACAGTAAGAAGAGTCAGTTTTCTTGTACTGAAGTCGGCATTGTGCCTTTTGCATTTAGTTTCGATGCAATTTCTGTGTTTCATCGTCAATAAGAAGGTCCAAGGGATACAGTAAACCTCAAGTGAAGCATCGGAATCTATAACTAGTGTCACAGGAATGGTTCAAAACTTCGTCAGTAGGAAGAGTCGGTCTTCATGTACTTAAGTCGGCATTGTGCCTTTTGTATTTAATTCCAATGCAATTTCTGTGTTTCATCGTCAATACGCAGGTCCAAGGGATACGGTAAACCTGGAGTGAAGCATTGGAATCTATAACTAGTGTCACAGGAATGGTTCAAAACATAGAATGTAAGAAGAGTCAGTCTTCTTGTACTTAAGTCGACATTGTGCCTTTTCTATTTAATTCCGATGCAATTTCTGTGTTTCATCGTCAATAAGAAGGTCCGGGGGATACAGCAAACCTGAAGTGAAGCATCGGAATCTAAAACTAGTGTCACAGGAATGGTTCAAAACATAGACAGTACGAAGAGTCAGTCTTCTTGTACTTAAGTCGGCATTGTGCCTTTTGTATTTAATTCCGAGGCAATTTCTGTGTTTCATCGTCAATAAGCAGGTCCAAGGGATACAGTATACATGGAGTGAAGCATCGGAATCTATAACTAGTGTCACAGGAATGGTTCAAATCATAGACAGTAGGAAGAGGCAGTCTTCTTGTACTTAAGTCGGCATTGTGCCTTTTCCATTTAATTCCGATGCAATTACTGTGTTTCATCGTCAATAAGAAGGTCAGAGGTATACAGAAAACCTGAAGTGAAGCATCGGAATCCAAAACTAGTGTCACAGGAATGGTTCAAACATAGACAGTAGGAAGAGTCAGTCTTCTTTTCCTTAAGACGGCGTTGAGCCTTTTGTATTTAATTCCGGTGCAATTTCTGTGCTTCATCGCCAATAAGAAGGTCCAAGGGATACAGTAAATCTGGAGTGAAGCATCGGAATCTATAACTAGTGTCACAGGAATGGTTCCAAACATAGACAGTAAGAAGAGTCAGTCTTCTTGTACTTAAGACGGCGTTGTGCCTATTGTATTTAATTCCGATGCAATTTCTGTGTTTCATCGTCAAGAAGAAGGTCGAAGTGATACAGTAAACCTCAAGTGAAGCATCGGAATCTATAAGTAGTGTCACAGGAACGGTTCAAACATTGCCAGTAGGAAGAGTTGGTCTTCATGTACTTATGTCGGCATTGTGCCTTTTGTATTTAACTCCGATGCAATTTCTGTGTTTCATCGTCAATAAGAAGGTCCAAGGGATACAGTAAACCTGAAATGAAGCATCGTAATCTATAACTAGTGACACAGGAATGGTTCAAAACATAGACTGTAGGAGGAGTCTGTCTTATTGTCGGCACTGTGCCCTTTGTATTTAATTCCGATGCAATTTCTGTGTTTCATCGTCAATAGGACGGTCCAGCGATACAGTAAACCTGAAGTGAAGCATCGGAATCTATAACTAGTGTCACAGGAATGGTTCAAAACAAAGTCAGTAAGAAGAGCCAGTCTTCTTATCCTTAAGTCGGCATTGTGCCTTTTGTATTTAATTCCGATGCAATTTCTGTCCTTCATCGTCAATAAGAAGGTCCATGGGATACAGTAAACCTGGAGTGTAGCATCGGAGTCTATAACTAGTGTCACAGGAATGGTTCAAATCATAGACCGTAAGAAGAGTCAGTCTTCGTGTACTTAAGTGGGCATTCTGCATTTTGTATATAATTCCGATGCAATTTCTGTGTTTCATCGTCAATAAGAAGGTCCAGGGGACACAGTAAACCTGAAGTGAAGCATCGGAATCTATAACTAGTGACACAGGAATGGTCAAAACATAGTAAGTAAGAAGAGTCAGTCTTCTTGTAATTAAGTAGGCATTGTGCCTTTTCTATTTAATTCCGATGCAATTTCTGTGTTTCATCGTCAATAACAAGGTCCAAGGGATACAGTAAACATCGAGTGAAGCATCGGAAGCTATAACTAGTGTCAATGGAATGGTTCAAAACATAGACAGTAAGAGAAGTCAGTCTTCTTGTACTTAAGTCGGCATTCTTACATTTGTATTTAATTCCGATGCAATTTCTGTGTTTCATCGTCAATAAGAAGGGGCAAGGGATACAGTAAACCTGGAGTGATGCATCGCAATCTATAACTAGTGTCACAGGAGTGGTTCAACACATAGACAGTAAGAAGAGTCAGTCTTCTTGTACTTAAGTCGGCATTGTGCCTTTTGCATTTAATTCCGATGCAGTTTCTGTGTTTCATCGTCAATAAGAATGTCCAAGGGATACAGTAAACCTCAAGTGAAGCATCGCAATCTATAACTAGTGTCACAGGAATGGTTCAAATCATCGTCAGTAGGAAGAGTCGGTCTTCATGTACTTAAGTCGGCATTGTGCCTTTTGTATTTAATTCCAATGCAATTTCTGTGTTTCATCGTCAATAAGCAGGTCCAAGGGATACGGTAAACCTGGAGTGAAGAATTGGAATCTATAACTAGTGACACAGGAATGGTTCAAAACATAGACTGTAAGAAGAGTCAGTCTTCTTGTACTTAAGTCGACATTGTGCCTTTTCTATTTAATTCCGATGCAACTTCTGTGTTTCATCGTCAATAAGAAGGTCAGAGGGATACAGCAAACCTGAAGTGAAGCATCGGAATCTAAAACTAGTGTCACAGGAATGGTTCAAAACATAGACAGTAGGAAGAGTCAGTCTTCTTGTACTTAAGTCGGCATAGTGCCTTTTGTATTTAATTCCGAGGCAATTTCTGTGTTTCATCGTCAATAAGCAGGTCCAAGGGATTCAGTGAACCTGAAGTGAAGCATCGGAATCTACAAGTAGTGTCACAGGAATGGTTCAAAGCATAGACAGTACGAAGAGTCAGTCTTCTTGTACTTAAGTCGGCATTGTGCCTTTTCTATTTAATTCCGATGCAATCACTGTTTTTCATCGTCAATAAGAAGGTCAGAGGGATACAGCAAACCTGAAAAGAAGCTTCGGAATCCAAAACTAGTGTCACAGGAATGGTTCAAAACATAGACAGTAGGAAGACTCTGTCTTCTTGTAGTTAAGTCGGCATTGTGCCATTTGTATTGAATTCCTATGCAATTTCTGTGTTTCATCGTCAATAAGGTGGTCCAGGGGATACAGTAAACCTGGAGTGAAGCATCGGATTCTATAACTAGTGTCACAGGAATGGTTCAAAGCATAGACAGTAAGAAGAGTCAGTCTTCTTGTACTTAAGTCGACATTGTGCCATTTCTATTTAATTCCGATGCAATTTCTGTGTTTCATCGTCAATAAGAAAGTCAGAGGGACACAATAAACCTGAAGTGAAGCATCGGAATCTATAACTAGTGTCACAGGAATGGTCAAAACATAGTCTGTAAGAAGAGTCAGTCTTCTTGTACTTAAGTCGGCATTGTGCCATTTCTATTTAATTCCGATGCAATTTCTGTGTTTCATCGTCAATAACAAGGTCTATGGGATACAGTAAACCTGGAGTGAAGCATCGGAATCTATAACTACTGTCAATGGAATGGTTCAAAACATAGACAGTAAGAAGAGTCAGTCTTCTTGTACTTAAGTCGGCATTGTGCCTTTTGTATTTAATTCCGATGCAATTTCTGTGATTCATCGTCACTAAGAAGGCCCAAGGGATACAGTAAACCTGAAGTGAAGCATCGGACTCTATAACTAGTGTCACAGAAATGGCTCAAAACATAGACAGTATACGAGTCAGTCTTCTTGTACATAAGTCGGCATTGAGCCTTTTTGTATTTAATTCCGATGCAATTACTGTGTTTCATCGTCAATAAGAAGGTCCGAGGGATACAGTAAACCTGAAATGACGCATCGGAATCTTGAACTAGTGTCACAGGAATGGTTCAAAACATAGACAGTAAGAAGGGTCAGTCTTCTTGTACTTAAGACGGCCTTGTGCCTTTTGTATTTAATTCCGATGCAATTTCTGTGTTTCATCGTCAATAAGAGGGTCCAAGGGATACTGTAAAACTGAAGTGAAGCATCAGAATCTATTACTAGTGTCACAGGAATGGTTCATAACATAGACAGTAAGAAAAGTCAGTCGTCTTGTACTTAAGTCGGCATTGTGCCTTTTCTATTTAATTCCGATGCAATATCTGTGTTTCATCGTCAATAAGAAGGTCTAAGGGATACAGTAAACCTCAAGTGAAGCATCGGAATCTATAACTAGTGTCACAGGTACGGTTAAAACATAGTCAGTAGGAAGAGTTTGTCTTCATGTCCTTATGTCGGCACTGTGCCTTTTGTATTTAATTCCGATGCAATTTCTGTGTTTCATCGTCAATAAGAGGGTCCAAGGGATACAGTAAACCTGAAGTGAAGCATCGTAATCTATAACTAGTGACACAGGAATGGTTCAAATCATAGACTGTAGGAAGAGTCGGTCTTGTTGTACTTAAGTCGGCACTGTGCATTTTGTATTTAATTCCGATGCAATTTCAGTGTTTCATCGTCAATAGGACGGTCCAAGCGATACAGTAAACCTGAAGTGAAGCATCGGAATCTATAACTAGTGTCACAGGAATGGCTCAAAGCAAAGTCAGTAAGAAGAGCCAGTCTTCTTATCCTTAAGTCTGCATTGTGACTTTTGTATTTAATTCCGATGCATTTTCTGTGTTTCATCGTCAATAAGAATGTCCAGGGGATACAGTAAAACTGAAGTGAAGCATCGGAATCTACAACTAGTGTCACAGGATAGGTCAAAACATAGTCAGTAAGAAGAGTCAGTTTTCTTGTACTTAAGTCGGCATTGTGCCTTTTCTATTTAATTCCGATGCAAATTCTGTGTTTCATCGTCAATAACAAGGTCCAAGGGATACAGTAAACCTGGAGTGAAGCATCGGAATCTATAACTAGTGTCAATGGAATGGTTCAAAACATAGACAGTAAGAAGGGTCAGTCTTCTTGTACTTAAGTCGGCATTCTTCCTTTTGTATTTAATTCCGATGCAATTTCTGTGTTTCATCGTCAATAAGAAGGTCCAAGGGGTTACAGTAAAAATGGAGTGAAGCATCGGAATCTATAACTAGTGTCACAGCAATGGTTCAAAACATAGACAGTAAGAAGAGTCAGACGTCTTGTACTTAAGTCGGCATTGTGCCTTTTTATTTAATTCCAATGCAATTTCTGTGTTTCATCGTCAAAAAGAAGACCCAAGGAATACAGTAGACCTGCAGTGAAGCATCTGAAGTTAGTACTAGTGTCACAGGAATGGTTCAAAATATAGGCAGTAAGAAGAGTCAGTCTTCTTGTACTTAAGTCGGCATTGTGCCTATTGTATTTAATTCCGATGCAATTTCTGTGATTCGTCGTCACTAAGAAGGACCAAGGGATACAGTAAACCTGAAGTGAAGCATCGGACTCAATAACTAGTGACACAAAAATGGTTCAAAACATTGACAGTATAGGAGTCAGTCTTCTTGTACTTAAGTCGGCATTGTGCCTTTTGTATTTAATTCCGATGCAATTTCTGTGTTTCATCGTCAATAAGAAACTCCAAGGGATACAGTAAACCTCAAGTGAAGCATCGGAATCTATAACTAGTGTCACAGGAACTGTTCAAACATAGTCAGTAGGAAGAGTTGGTCTTCATGTACTTATGTCGGCATTGTGCCTTTTGTATTTAATTACGATGCAATTTCTGTGTTTCATCGTCAATAAGAAGGTCCAGGGCATACAGTAAACCTGAAGTGAAGCATCGGAATCTATAACTAGTGTCACAAGAATCGCTCAAATCATAGACAGTGGGAAGAGTCAGTCTTCTTGTACTTAAGTCGGCATTGTGCTTTTTCTATTTAATTCCGATGCAATTTCTGTGTTTCATCGTCAATAAGAAGGTCCAAGGGATACAGTAAACCTCAAGTGAAGCATCGGAATCTATAACTAGTGTCACAGGAATGGTTCAAAACATAGACAGTGGGAAGGGTCAGTCTTCTTGTACTTAAGTCGGCATTGTGCCTTTTCCATTTAATTCCGATGCAATTACTGTGTTTCATCGTCAATAAGAAGGTCAGAGGTATACAGAAAACCTGAAGTGAAGCATCGGAATCCAAAACTAGAGTCACAGGAATGGTTCAAAACATAGACAGTAGGACGAGTCAGTCTTCTTTTACTTAAGACGGCGTTGAGCCTTTTGTATTTAATTCCGGTGCAATTTCTGTGCTTCATCGCCAATGAGAAGGTCCAAGGGATACAGTAAATCTGGAGTGAAGCATCGGAATCTATAATTAGTGTCACAGGAATGGTTCCAAACATAGACAGTAAGAAGAGTCAGTCTTCTTGTACTTAAGACGGCGTTGTGCCTATTGTATTTAATTCCGATGCAATTTCTGTGTTTCATCGTCAAGAAGAAGGTCCAAGTGATACAGTAAACCTCAAGTGAAGCATCGGAATCTATAAGTAGTGTCACAGGAACGGTTCAAACATTGCCAGTAGGAAGAGTTGGTCTTCATGTACTTATGTCGGCATTGTGCCTTTTGTATTTAACTCCGATGCAATTTCTGTGTTTCATCGTCAATAAGAAGGTCCAAGGGATACAGTAAACCTGAAATGAAGCATCGTAATCTATAACTAGTGACACAGGAATGGTTCAAAACATAGACTGTAGGAGGAGTCTGTCTTATTGTCGGCACTGTGCCCTTTGTATTTAATTCCGATGCAATTTCTGTGTTTCATCGTCAATAGGACGGTCAAGCGATACAGTAAACCTGAAGTGAAGCATCGGAATCTATAACTAGTGTCACAGGAATGGTTCAAAACAAAGTCAGTAAGAAGAGCCAGTCTTCTTATCCTTAAGTCGGCATTGTGCCTTTTGTATTTAATTCCGATGCAATTTCTGTCCTTCATCGTCAATAAGAAGGTCCATGGGATACAGTAAACCTGGAGTGTAGCATCGGAGTCTATAACTAGTGTCACAGGAATGGTTCAAATCATAGACCGTAAGAAGAGCCAGTCTTCGTGTACTTAAGTGGGCATTCTGCATTTTGTATATAATTCCGATGCAATTTCTGTGTTTCATCGTCAATAAGAAGGTCCAGGGGACACAGTAAACCTGAAGTGAAGCATCGGAATCTATAACTAGTGACACAGGAATGGTCAAAACATAGTAAGTAAGAAGAGTCAGTCTTCTTGTACTTAAGTAGGCATTGTGCCTTTTCTATTTAATTCCGATGCATTTTCTGTGTTTCATCGTCAATAACAAGGTCCAAGGGATACAGTAAACATCGAGTGAAGCATCGGAAGCTATAACTAGTGTCAATGGAATGGTTCAAAACATAGACAGTAAGAGAAGTCAGTCTTCTTGTACTTAAGTCGGCATTCTTACTTTTGTATTTAATTCCGATGCAATTTCTGTGTTTCATCGTCAATAAGAAGGGGCAAGGGATACAGTAAACCTGGAGTGATGCATCGCAATCTATAACTAGTGTCACAGGAGTGGTTCAAAACATAGACAGTAAGAAGAGTCAGTCTTCTTGTACTTAAGTCGGCATTGTGCCTTTTGCATTTAATTCCGATGCAGTTTCTGTGTTTCATCGTCAATAAGAATGTCCAAGGGATACAGTAAACCTCAAGTGAAGCATCGCAATCTATAACTAGTGTCACAGGAATGGTTCAAATCATCGTCAGTAGGAAGAGTCGGTCTTCATGTACTTAAGTCGGCATTGTGCCTTTTGTATTTAATTCCAATGCAATTTCTGTGTTTCATCGTCAATAAGCAGGTCCAAGGGATACGGTAAACCTGGAGTGAAGAATTGGAATCTATAACTAGTGACACAGGAATGGTTCAAAACATAGACTGTAAGAAGAGTCAGTCTTCTTGTACTTAAGTCGACATTGTGCCTTTTCTATTTAATTCCGATGCAACTTCTGTGTTTCATCGTCAATAAGAAGGTCAGAGGGATACAGCAAACCTGAAGTGAAGCATCGGAATCTAAAACTAGTGTCACAGGAATGGTTCAAAACATAGACAGTAGGAAGAGTCAGTCTTCTTGTACTTAAGTCGGCATAGTGCCTTTTGTATTTAATTCCGAGGTAATTTCTGTGTTTCATCGTCAATAAGCAGGTCCAAGGGATTCAGTGAACCTGAAGTGAAGCATCGGAATCTACAAGTAGTGTCACAGGAATGGTTCAAAGCATAGACAGTACGAAGAGTCAGTCTTCTTGTACTTAAGTCGGCATTGTGCCTTTTCTATTTAATTCCGATGCAATCACTGTTTTTCATCGTCAATAAGAAGGTCAGAGGGATACAGCAAACCTGAAAAGAAGCTTCGGAATCCAAAACTACTGTCACAGGAATGGTTCAAAACATAGACAGTAGGAAGACTCTGTCTTCTTGTAGTTAAGTCGGCATTGTGCCATTTGTATTGAATTCCTATGCAATTTCTGTGTTTCATCGTCAATAAGGTGGTCCAGGGGATACAGTAAACCTGGAGTGAAGCATCGGATTCTATAACTAGTGTCACAGGAATGGTTCAAAGCATAGACAGTAAGAAGAGTCAGTCTTCTTGTACTTAAGTCGACATTGTGCCATTTCTATTTAATTCCGATGCAATTTCTGTGTTTCATCGTCAATAAGAAAGTCAGAGGGACACAATAAACCTGAAGTGAAGCATCGGAATCTATAACTAGTGTCACAGGAATGGTCAAAACATAGTCTGTAAGAAGAGTCAGTCTTCTTGTTCTTAAGTCGGCATTGTGCCATTTCTATTTAATTCCGATGCAATTTCTGTGTTTCATCGTCAATAACAAGGTCTATGGGATACAGTAAACCTGGAGTGAAGCATCGGAATCTATAACTACTGTCAATGGAATGGTTCAAAACATAGACAGTAAGAAGAGTCAGTCTTCTTGTACTTAAGTCGGCATTGTGCCTTTTGTATTTAATTCCGATGCAATTTCTGTGATTCATCGTCACTAAGAAGGCCCAAGGGA
Source organism: Schistocerca piceifrons (assembly GCF_021461385.2). NCBI lineage: Eukaryota > Metazoa > Arthropoda > Insecta > Orthoptera > Acrididae > Schistocerca > Schistocerca piceifrons. The sequence goes on from NW_025728701.1 coordinate 182,045, forward strand.
TACAGTAAACCTGAAGTGAAGCATCGGACTCTATAACTAGTGTCACAGAAATGGCTCAAAACATAGACAGTATACGAGTCAGTCTTCTTGTACTTAAGTCGGCATTGAGCCTTTTTGTATTTAATTCCGATGCAATTTCTGTGTTTCATCGTCAATAAGAAGGTCCGAGGGATACAGTAAACATGAAATGACGCATCGGAATCTTGAACTAGTGTCACAGGAATGGTTCAAAACATAGACAGTAAGAAGGGTCAGTCTTCTTGTACTTAAGACGGCCTTGTGCCTTTTGTATTTAATTCCGATGCAATTTATGTGTTTCATCGTCAATAAGAGGGTCCAAGGGATACAGTAAAACTGAAGTGAAGCATCAGAATCTATTACTAGTGTCACAGGAATGGTTCATAACATAGACAGTAAGAAAAGTCAGTCGTCTTGTACTTAAGTCGGCATTGTGCCTTTTCTATTTAATTCCGATGCAATATCTGTGTTTCATCGTCAATAAGAAGGTCTAAGGGTTTCAGTAAACCTCAAGTGAAGCATCGGAATCTATAACTAGTGTCACAGGTACGGTTAAAACATAGTCAGTAGGAAGAGTTTGTCTTCATGTCCTTATGTCGGCACTGTGCCTTTTGTATTTAATTCCGATGCAATTTCTGTGTTTCATCGTCAATAAGAGGGTCCAAGGGATACAGTAAACCTGAAGTGAAGCATCGTAATCTATAACTAGTGACACAGGAATGGTTCAAAACATAGACTGTAGGAAGAGTCAGTCTTGTTGTACTTAAGTCGGCACTGTGCATTTTGTATTTAATTCCGATGCAATTTCAGTGTTTCATCGTCAATAGGACGGTCCAAGCGATACAGTAAACCTGAAGTGAAGCATCGGAATCTATAACTAGTGTCACAGGAATGGCTCAAAGCAAAGTCAGTAAGAAGAGCCAGTCTTCTTATCCTTAAGTCTGCATTGTGACTTTTGTATTTAATTCCGATGCATTTTCTGTGTTTCATCGTCAATAAGAATGTCCAGGGGATACAGTAAAACTGAAGTGAAGCATCGGAATCTACAACTAGTGTCACAGGATAGGTCAAAACATAGTCAGTAAGAAGAGTCAGTTTTCTTGTACTTAAGTCGGCATTGTGCCTTTTCTATTTAATTCCGATGCAAATTCTGTGTTTCATCGTCAATAACAAGGTCCAAGGGATACAGTAAACCTGGAGTGAAGCATCGGAATCTATAACTAGTGTCAATGGAATGGTTCAAAACATAGACAGTAAGAAGGGTCAGTCTTCTTGTACTTAAGTCGGCATTCTTCCTTTTGTATTTAATTCCGATGCAATTTCTGTGTTTCATCGTCAATAAGAAGGTCCAAGGGGTTACAGTAAAAATGGAGTGAAGCATCGGAATCTATAACTAGTGTCACAGCAATGGTTCAAAACATAGACAGTAAGAAGAGTCAGACGTCTTGTACTTAAGTCGGCATTGTGCCTTTTTATTTAATTCCAATGCAATTTCTGTGTTTCATCGTCAAAAAGAAGACCCAAGGGATACAGTAGACCTGCAGTGAAGCATCTGAAGTTAGTACTAGTGTCACAGGAATGGTTCAAAATATAGGCAGTAAGAAGAGTCAGTCTTCTTGTACTTAAGTCGGCATTGTGCCTATTGTATTTAATTCCGATGCAATTTCTGTGATTCGTCGTCACTAAGAAGGACCAAGGGATACAGTAAACCTGAAGTGAAGCATCGGACTCAATAACTAGTGACACAGAAATGGTTCAAAACATTGACAGTATAGGAGTCAGTCTTCTTGTACTTAAGTCGGCATTGTGCCTTTTGTATTTAATTCCGATGCAATTTCTGTGTTTCATCGTCAATAAGAAAGTCCAGGGGATACAGTAAACCTCAAGTGAAGCATCGGAATCTATAACTAGTGTCACAGGAACCGTTCAAACATAGTCAGTAGGAAGAGTTGGTCTTCATGTACTTATGTCGGCATTGTGCCTTTTGTATTTAATTACGATGCAATTTCTGTGTTTCATCGTCAATAAGAAGGTCCAGGGCATACAGTAAACCTGAAGTGAAGCATCGGAATCTATAACTAGTGTCACAAGAATCGCTCAAATCATAGACAGTGGGAAGAGTCAGTCTTCTTGTACTTAAGTCGGCATTGTGCTTTTTCTATTTAATTCCGATGCAATTTCTGTGTTTCATCGTCAATAAGAAGGTCCAAGGGATACAGTAAACCTCAAGTGAAGCATCGGAATCTATAACTAGTGTCACAGGAATGGTTCAAAACATAGACAGTGGGAAGGGTCAGTCTTCTTGTACTTAAGTCGGCATTGTGCCTTTTCCATTTAATTCCGATGCAATTACTGTGTTTCATCGTCAATAAGAAGGTCAGAGGTATAGAGAAAACCTGAAGTGAAGCATCGGAATCCAAAACTAGAGTCACAGGAATGGTTCAAAACATAGACAGTAGGAAGAGTCAGTCTTCTTTTACTTAAGACGGCGTTGAGCCTTTTGTATTTAATTCCGGTGCAATTTCTGTGTTTCATCGTCAAGAAGAAGGTCCAAGTGATACAGTAAACCTCAAGTGAAGCATCGGAATCTATAACTAGTGTCACAGGAACGGTTCAAACATTGCCAGTAGGAAGAGTTGGTCTTCATGTACTTATGTCGGCCTTGTGCCTTTTGTATTTAACTCCGATGCAATTTCTGTGTTTAATCGTCAAAAAGAAGGTCCAAGGGATACAGTAAACCTGAAATGAAGCATCGTAATCTATAACTAGTGACACAGGAATGGTTCAAAACATAGACTGTAGGAAGAGTCTGTCTTATTGTACGTAAGTCGGCACTGTGCCCTTTGTATTTAATTCCGATGCAATTTCTGTGTTTCATCGTCAATAGGACGGTCCAGCGATACAGTAAACCTGAAGTGAAGCATCGGAATCTATAGCTAGTGTCACAGGAACGGTTCAAAACAAAGTCAGTAAGAAGAGCCAGTCTTCTTATCCTTAAGTCGGCATTGTGCATCTTGTATTTAATTCCGATGCAATTTCTGTGTTTCATCGTCAATAAGAAGGGGCAAGGGATACAGTAAACCTGGAGTGATGCATCGCAATCTATAACTAGTGTCACAGGAGTGGTTCAAAACATAGACAGTAAGAAGAGTCAGTCTTCTTGTACTTAAGTCGCCATTGTGCCTTTTGCATTTAATTCCGATGCAGTTTCTGTGTTTCATCGTCAATAAGAATGTCCAAGGGATACAGTAAACCTCAAGTGAAGCATCGGAATCTATAACTACTGTCACAGGAATGGTTCAAATCATCGTCAGTAGGAAGAGTCGGTCTTCATGTACTTAAGTCGGCATTGTGCCTTTTGTATTTAATTCCAATGCAATTTCTGTGTTTCATCGTCAATAAGCAGGTCCAAGGGATACGGTAAACCTGGAGTGAAGAATTGGAATCTATAACTAGTGTCACAGGAATGGTTCAAAACATAGACTGTAAGAAGAGTCAGTCTTCTTGTACTTAAGTCGACATTGTGCCTTTTCTATTTAATTCCGATGCAATTTCTGTGTTTCATCGTCAATAAGAAGGTCAGAGGGATACAGCAAACCTGAAGTGAAGCATCGGAATCTAAAACTAGTGTCACAGGAATGGTTCAAAACATAGACAGTAGGAAGAGTCAGTCTTCTTGTACTTAAGTCGGCATAGTGCCTTTTGTATTTAATTCCGAGGCAATTTCTGTGTTTCATCGTCAATAAGCAGGTCCAAGGGATACAGTAAACCTGAAGTGAAGCATCCGAATCTACAAGTAGTGTCACAGGAATGGTTCAAAACATAGACAGTAAGAAGAGTCAGTCTTCTTGTACGTAAGTTGGTATTGTGCCTTTACTATTTAATTCCGATGCAATCACTGTTTTTCATCGTCAATAAGAAGGTCAGAGGGATACAGCAAACCTGAAAAGAAGCTTCAGAATCCAAAACTAGTGTCACAGGAATGGTTCAAAACATAGACAGTAGGAAGACTCTGTCTTCTTGTAGTTAAGTCGACATTGTGCCATTTGTATTGAATTCCTATGCAATTTCTGTGTTTCATCGTCAATAAGAAAGTCAGAGGGACACAATAAACCTGAAGTGAAGCATCGGAATCTATAACTAGTGTCACAGGAATCGTTCAAAGCATAGACAGTAAGAAGAGTCAGTCTTCTTGTACTTAAGTCGACATTGTGCCATTTCTATTTAATTCCGATGCAATTTCTGTGTTTCATCGTCAATAAGAAAGTCAGAGGGACACAATAAACCTGAAGTGAAGCATCGGAATCTATAACTAGTGTCACAGGAATGGTCAAAACATAGTCTGTAAGAAGAGTCAGTCTTCTTGTACTTAAGTCGGCATTGTGCCATTTCTGTTTAATTCCGATGCAATTTCTGTGTTTCATCGTCAATAACAAGGTCTATGGGATACAGTAAACCTGGAGTGAAGCATCGGAATCTATAACTACTGTCAATGGAATGGTTCAAAACATAGACAGTAAGAAGAGTCAGTCTTCTTGTACTTAAGTCGCCATTGTGCCTTTTGTATTTAATTCCGATGCAATTTCTGTGTTTCATCGTCAAAAAGAAGACCGAAGGGATACAGTAGACCTGCAGTGAAGCATCGGAATCGATTACTAGTGTCACTGGAATGGTTCAAAATATAGACAGTAAGAAGAGTCAGTCTTCTTGTACTTAAGGCCGCATTGTGCCTTTGTATTTAATTCCGATGGAATTTCTGTGATTCATCGTCACTAAGAAGGCCCAAGGGATACAGTAAACCTGAAGTGAAGCATCGGACTCTATAACTAGTGTCACAGAAATGGCTCAAAACATAGACAGTATACGAGTCAGTCTTCTTGTACTTAAGTCGGCATTAAGCCTTTTTGTATTTAATTCCGATGCAATTTCTGTGTTTCATCGTCAATAAGAAGGTCCGAGGGATACAGTAAACCTCAAATGACGCATCGGAATCTTGAACTAGTGTCACAGGAATGGTTCAAAACATAGACAGTAAGAAGGGTCAGTCTTCTTGTACTTAAGACGGCCTTGTGCCTTTTGTATTTAATTCCGATGCAATTTCTGTGTTTCATCGTCAATAAGAGGGTCCAAGGGATACAGTAAACCTCAAGTGAAGCATCGGAATCTATAACTAGTGTCACAGGTACGGTTAAAACATAGTCAGTAGGAAGAGTTTGTCTTCATGTACTTATGTCGGCACTGTGCCTTTTGTATTTAATTCCGATGCAATTTCTGTGTTTCATCGTCAATAAGAGGGTCCAAGGGATACAGTAAACCTCAAGTGAAGCATCGGAATCTATAACAAGTGTCACAGGTACGGTTAAAACATAGTCAGTAGGAAGAGTTTGTCTTCATGTACTTATGTCGGCACTGTGCCTTTTGTATTTAATTCCGATGCAATTTCTGTATTTCATCGTCAATAAGAGGGTCCAAGGGATACAGTAAACCTGAAGTGAAGCATCGTAATCTATAACTAGTGACACAGGAATGGTTCAAAACATAGACAGTGGGAAGGGTCAGTCTTCTTGTACTTAAGTCGGCATTGTGCCTTTTCCATTTAATTCCGATGCAATTACTGTGTTTCATCGTCAATAAGAAGGTCAGAGGTATACAGAAAACCTGAAGTGAAGCATCGGAATCCAAAACTAGAGTCACAGGAATGGTTCAAAGCATAGACAGTAGGAAGAGTCAGTCTTCTTTTACTTAAGACGGCGTTGAGCCTTTTGTATTTAATTCCGGTGCAATTTCTGTGCTTCATCGCCAATAAGAAGGTCCAAGGGATACAGTAAATCTGGAGTGAAGCATCGGAATCTATAACTAGTGTCACAGGAATGGTTCCAAACATAGACAGTAAGAAGAGTCAGTCTTCTTGTACTTAAGACGGCGTTGTGCCTATTGTATTTAATTCCGATGCAATTTCTGTGTTTCATCGTCAAGAAGAAGGTCCAAGTGATACAGTAAACCTCAAGTGAAGCATCGGAATCTATAACTAGTGTCACAGGAACGGTTCAAACATTGCCAGTAGGAAGAGTTGGTCTTCATGTACTTATGTCGGCATTGTGCCTTTTGTATTTAACTCCGATGCAATTTCTGTGTTTCATCGTCTATAAGAAGGTCCAAGGGATACAGTAAACCTGAAATGAAGCATCGTAATCTATAACTAGTGACACAGGAATGGTTCAAAACATAGACTGTAGGAAGAGTCTGTCTTATTGTACGTAAGTCGGCACTGTGCCCTTTGTATTTAATTCCGATGCAATTTCTGTGTTTCATCGTCAATAGGACGGTCCAGCGATACAGTAAACCTGAAGTGAAGCATCGGAATCTATAACTAGTGTCACAGGAATGGTTCAAAACAAAGTCAGTAAGAAGAGCCAGTCTTCTTATCCTTAAGTCGGCATTGTGCATCTTGTATTTAATTCCGATGCAATTTCTGTGTTTCATCGTCAATAAGAAGGGGCAAGGGATACAGTAAACCTGGAGTGAAGAATTGGAATCTATAACTAGTGTCACAGGAATGGTTCAAAACATAGACTGTAAGAAGAGTCAGTCTTCTTGTACTTAAGTCGACATTGTGCCTTTTCTATTTAATTCCGATGCAATTTCTGTGTTTCATCGTCAATAAGAAGGTCAGAGGGATACAGCAAACCTGAAGTGAAGCATCGGAATCTAAAACTAGTGTCACAGGAATGGTTCAAAACATAGACAGTAGGAAGAGTCAGTCTTCTTGTACTTAAGTCGGCATAGTGCCTTTTGTAATTAATTCCGAGGCAATTTCTGTGTTTCATCGTCAATAAGCAGGTCCAAGGGATACAGTAAACCTGAAGTGAAGCATCGGCATCTACAAGTAGTGTCACAGGAATGGTTCAAAACATAGACAGTACGAAGAGTCAGTCTTCTTGTACTTAAGTCGGCATTGTGCCTTTTCTATTTAATTCCGATGCAATCACTGTTTTTCATCGTCAATAAGAAGGTCAGAGGGATACAGCAAACCTGAAAAGTAGCTTCGGAATCCAAAACTAGTGTCACAGGAATGGTTCAAAACATAGACAGTAGGAAGACTCTGTCTTCTTGTAGTTAAGTCGACATTGTGCCATTTGTATTGAATTCCTATGCAATGTCTGTGTTTCATCGTCAATAAGGTGGTCCAGGGGATACAGTAAACCTGGAGTGAAGCATCGGATTCTATAACTAGTGTCACAGGAATCGTTCAAAGCATAGACAGTAAGAAGAGTCAGTCTTCTTGTACTTAAGTCGACATTGTGCCATTTCTATTTAATTCCGATGCAATTTCTGTGTTTCATCGTCAATAAGAAAGTCAGAGGGACACAATAAACCTGAAGTGAAGCATCGGAATCTATAACTAGTGTCACAGGAATGGTCAAAACATAGTCTGTAAGAAGAGTCAGTCTTCTTGTACTTAAGTCGGCATTGTGCCATTTCTATTTAATTCCGATGCAATTTCTGTGTTTCATCGTCAATAAGAAAGTCAGAGGGACACAATAAACCTGAAGTGAAGCATCGGAATCTATAACTAGTGTCACAGGAATGGTCAAAACATAGTCTGTAAGAAGAGTCAGTCTTCTTGTACTTAAGTCGGCATTGTGCCATTTCTATTTAATTCCGATGCAATTTCTGTGTTTCATCGTCAATAACAAGGTCTATGGGATACAGTAAACCTGGAGTGAAGCATCGGAATCTATAACTACTGTCAATGGAATGGTTCAAAACATAGACAGTAAGAAGAGTCAGTCTTCTTGTACTTAAGTCGCCATTGTGCCTTTTGTATTTAATTCCGATGCAATTTCTGTGTTTCATCGTCAAAAAGAAGACCGAAGGGATACAGTAGACCTGCAGTGAAGCATCGGAATCGATTACTAGTGTCACTGGAATGGTTCAAAATATAGACAGTAAGAAGAGTCAGTCTTCTTGTACTTAAGGCCGCATTGTGCCTTTGTATTTAATTCCGATGCAATTTCTGTGATTCATCGTCACTAAGAAGGCCCAAGGGATACAGTAAACCTGAAGTGAAGCATCGGACTCTATAACTAGTGTCACAGAAATGGCTCAAAACATAGACAGTATACGAGTCAGTCTTCTTGTACTTAAGTCGGCATTGAGCCTTTTTGTATTTAATTCCGATGCAATTTCTGTGTTTCATCGTCAATAAGAAGGTCCGAGGGATACAGTAAACCTCAAATGACGCATCGGAATCTTGAACTAGTGTCACAGGAATGGTTCAAAACATAGACAGTAAGAAGGGTCAGTCTTCTTGTACTTAAGACGGCCTTGTGCCTTTTGTATTTAATTCCGATGCAATTTCTGTGTTTCATCGTCAATAAGAGGGTCCAAGGGATACAGTAAACCTCAAGTGAAGCATCGGAATCTATAACTAGTGTCACAGGTACGGTTAAAACATAGTCAGTAGGAAGAGTTTGTCTTCATGTACTTATGTCGGCACTGTGCCTTTTGTATTTAATTCCGATGCAATTTCTGTGTTTCATCGTCAATAAGAGGGTCCAAGGAATACAGTAAACCTCAAGTGAAGCATCGGAATCTATAACAAGTGTCACAGGTACGGTTAAAACATAGTCAGTAGGAAGAGTTTGTCTTCATGTACTTATGTCGGCACTGTGCCTTTTGTATTTAATTCCGATGCAATTTCTGTATTTCATCGTCAATAAGAGGGTCCAAGGGATACAGTAAACCTGAAGTGAAGCATCGTAATCTATAACTAGTGACACAGGAATGGTTCAAAACATAGACAGTGGGAAGGGTCAGTCTTCTTGTACTTAAGTCGGCATTGTGCCTTTTCCATTTAATTCCGATGCAATTACTGTGTTTCATCGTCAATAAGAAGGTCAGAGGTATACAGAAAACCTGAAGTGAAGCATCGGAATCCAAAACTAGAGTCACAGGAATGGTTCAAAACATAGACAGTAGGAAGAGTCAGTCTTCTTTTACTTAAGACGGCGTTGAGCCTTTTGTATTTAATTCCGGTGCAATTTCTGTGCTTCATCGCCAATAAGAAGGTCCAAGGGATACAGTAAATCTGGAGTGAAGCATCGGAATCTATAACTAGTGTCACAGGAATGGTTCCAAACATAGACAGTAAGAAGAGTCAGTCTTCTTGTACTTAAGACGGCGTTGTGCCTATTGTATTTAATTCCGATGCAATTTCTGTGTTTCATCGTCAAGAAGAAGGTCCAAGTGATACAGTAAACCTCAAGTGAAGCATCGGAATCTATAACTAGTGTCACAGGAACGGTTCAAACATTGCCAGTAGGAAGAGTTGGTCTTCATGTACTTATGTCGGCATTGTGCCTTTTGTATTTAACTCCGATGCAATTTCTGTGTTTCATCGTCTATAAGAAGGTCCAAGGGATACAGTAAACCTGAAATGAAGCATCGTAATCTATAACTAGTGACACAGGAATGGTTCAAAACATAGACTGTAGGAAGAGTCTGTCTTATTGTACGTAAGTCGGCACTGTGCCCTTTGTATTTAATTCCGATGCAATTTCTGTGTTTCATCGTCAATAGGACGGTCCAGCGATACAGTAAACCTGAAGTGAAGCATCGGAATCTATAACTAGTGTCACAGGAATGGTTCAAAACAAAGTCAGTAAGAAGAGCCAGTCTTCTTATCCTTAAGTCGGCATTGTGCATCTTGTATTTAATTCCGATGCAATTTCTGTGTTTCATCGTCAATAAGAAGGGGCAAGGGATACAGTAAACCTGGAGTGAAGAATTGGAATCTATAACTAGTGTCACAGGAATGGTTCAAAACATAGACTGTAAGAAGAGTCAGTCTTCTTGTACTTAAGTCGACATTGTGCCTTTTCTATTTAATTCCGATGCAATTTCTGTGTTTCATCGTCAATAAGAAGGTCAGAGGGATACAGCAAACCTGAAGTGAAGCATCGGAATCTAAAACTAGTGTCACAGGAATGGTTCAAAACATAGACAGTAGGAAGAGTCAGTCTTCTTGTACTTAAGTCGGCATAGTGCCTTTTGTAATTAATTCCGAGGCAATTTCTGTGTTTCATCGTCAATAAGCAGGTCCAAGGGATACAGTAAGCCTGAAGTGAAGCATCGGCATCTACAAGTAGTGTCACAGGAATGGTTCAAAACATAGACAGTACGAAGAGTCAGTCTTCTTGTACTTAAGTCGGCATTGTGCCTTTTCTATTTAATTCCGATGCAATCACTGTTTTTCATCGTCAATAAGAAGGTCAGAGGGATACAGCAAACCTGAAATGTAGCTTCGGAATCCAAAACTAGTGTCACAGGAATGGTTCAAAACATAGACAGTAGGAAGACTCTGTCTTCTTGTAGTTAAGTCGACATTGTGCCATTTGTATTGAATTCCTATGCAATGTCTGTGTTTCATCGTCAATAAGGTGGTCCAGGGGATACAGTAAACCTGGAGTGAAGCATCGGATTCTATAACTAGTGTCACAGGAATCGTTCAAAGCATAGACAGTAAGAAGAGTCAGTCTTCTTGTACTTAAGTCGACATTGTGCCATTTCTATTTAATTCCGATGCAATTTCTGTGTTTCATCGTCAATAAGAAAGTCAGAGGCACACAATAAACCTGAAGTGAAGCATCGGAATCTATAACTAGTGTCACAGGAATGGTCAAAACATAGTCTGTAAGAAGAGTCAGTCTTCTTGTACTTAAGTCGGCATTGTGCCATTTCTATTTAATTCCGATGCAATTTCTGTGTTTCATCGTCAATAAGAAAGTCAGAGGGACACAATAAACCTGAAGTGAAGCATCGGAATCTATAACTAGTGTCACAGGAATGGTCAAAACATAGTCTGTAAGAAGAGTCAGTCTTCTTGTACTTAAGTCGGCATTGTGCCATTTCTATTTAATTCCGATGCAATTTCTGTGTTTCATCGTCAATAACAAAGTCTATGGGATACAGTAAACCTGGAGTGAAGCATCGGAATCTATAACTACTGTCAATGGAATGGTTCAAAACATAGACAGTAAGAAGAGTCAGTCTTCTTGTACTTAAGTCGCCATTGTGCCTTTTGTATTTAATTCCGATGCAATTTCTGTGTTTCATCGTCAAAAAGAAGACCGAAGGGATACAGTAGACCTGCAGTGAAGCATCGGAATCGATTACTAGTGTCACTGGAATGGTTCAAAATATAGACAGTAAGAAGAGTCAGTCTTCTTGTACTTAAGGCCGCATTGTGCCTTTGTATTTAATTCCGATGCAATTTCTGTGATTCATCGTCACTAAGAAGGCCCAAGGGATACAGTAAACCTGAAGTGAAGCATCGGACTCTATAACTAGTGTCACAGAAATGGCTCAAAACATAGACAGTATACGAGTCAGTCTTCTTGTACTTAAGTCGGCATTGAGCCTTTTTGTATTTAATTCCGATGCAATTTCTGTGTTTCATCGTCAATAAGAAGGTCCGAGGGATACAGTAAACCTCAAATGACGCATCGGAATCTTGAACTAGTGTCACAGGAATGGTTCAAAACATAGACAGTAAGAAGGGTCAGTCTTCTTGTACTTAAGACGGCCTTGTGCCTTTTGTATTTAATTCCGATGCAATTTCTGTGTTTCATCGTCAATAAGAGGGTCCAAGGGATACAGTAAACCTCAAGTGAAGCATCGGAATCTATAACTAGTGTCACAGGTACGGTTAAAACATAGTCAGTAGGAAGAGTTTGTCTTCATGTACTTATGTCGGCACTGTGCCTTTTGTATTTAATTCCGATGCAATTTCTGTGTTTCATCGTCAATAAGAGGGTCCAAGGGATACAGTAAACCTCAAGTGAAGCATCGGAATCTATAACAAGTGTCACAGGTACGGTTAAAACATAGTCAGTAGGAAGAGTTTGTCTTCATGTACTTATGTCGGCACTGTGCCTTTTGTATTTAATTCCGATGCAATTTCTGTATTTCATCGTCAATAAGAGGGTCCAAGGGATACAGTACACCTGAAGTAAAGCATCGTAATCTATAACTAGTGACACAGGAATGGTTCAAAACATAGACAGTGGGAAGGGTCAGTCTTCTTGTACTTAAGTCGGCATTGTGCCTTTTCCATTTAATTCCGATGCAATTACTGTGTTTCATCGTCAATAAGAAGGTCAGAGGTATACAGAAAACCTGAAGTGAAGCATCGGAATCCAAAACTAGAGTCACAGGAATGGTTCAAAACATAGACAGTAGGAAGAGTCAGTCTTCTTTTACTTAAGACGGCGTTGAGCCTTTTGTATTTAATTCCGGTGCAATTTCTGTGCTTCATCGCCAATAAGAAGGTCCAAGGGATACAGTAAATCAGGAGTGAAGCATCGGAATCTATAACTAGTGTCACAGGAATGGTTCCAAACATAGACAGTAAGAAGAGTCAGTCTTCTTGTACTTAAGACGGCGTTGTGCCTATTGTATTTAATTCCGATGCAATTTCTGTGTTTCATCGTCAAGAAGAAGGTCCAAGTGATACAGTAAACCTCAAGTGAAGCATCGGAATCTATAACTAGTGTCACAGGAACGGTTCAAACATTGCCAGTAGGAAGAGTTGGTCTTCATGTACTTATGTCGGCCTTGTGCCTTTTGTATTTAACTCCGATGCAATTTCTGTGTTTCATCGTCAAAAAGAAGGTCCAAGGGATACAGTAAACCTGAAATGAAGCATCGTAATCTATAACTAGTGACACAGGAATGGTTCAAAACATAGACTGTAGGAAGAGTCTGTCTTATTGTACGTAAGTCGGCACTGTGCCCTTTGTATTTAATTCCGATGCAATTTCTGTGTTTCATCGTCAATAGGACGGTCCAGCGATACAGTAAACCTGAAGTGAAGCATCGGAATCTATAGCTAGTGTCACAGGAACGGTTCAAAACAAAGTCAGTAAGAAGAGCCAGTCTTCTTATCCTTAAGTCGGCATTGTGCATCTTGTATTTAATTCCGATGCAATTTCTGTGTTTCATCGTCAATAAGAAGGGGCAAGGGATACAGTAAACCTGGAGTGATGCATCGCAATCTATAACTAGTGTCACAGGAGTGGTTCAAAACATAGACAGTAAGAAGAGTCAGTCTTCTTGTACTTAAGTCGCCATTGTGCCTTTTGCATTTAATTCCGATGCAGTTTCTGTGTTTCATCGTCAATAAGAATGTCCAAGGGATACAGTAAACCTCAAGTGAAGCATCGGAATCTATAACTACTGTCACAGGAATGGTTCAAATCATCGTCAGTAGGAAGAGTCGGTCTTCATGTACTTAAGTCGGCATTGTGCCTTTTGTATTTAATTCCAATGCAATTTCTGTGTTTCATCGTCAATAAGCAGGTCCAAGGGATACGGTAAACCTGGAGTGAAGAATTGGAATCTATAACTAGTGTCACAGGAATGGTTCAAAACATAGACTGTAAGAAGAGTCAGTCTTCTTGTACTTAAGTCGACATTGTGCCTTTTCTATTTAATTCCGATGCAATTTCTGTGTTTCATCGTCAATAAGAAGGTCAGAGGGATACAGCAAACCTGAAGTGAAGCATCGGAATCTAAAACTAGTGTCACAGGAATGGTTCAAAACATAGACAGTAGGAAGAGTCAGTCTTCTTGTACTTAAGTCGGCATAGTGCCTTTTGTATTTAATTCCGAGGCAATTTCTGTGTTTCATCGTCAATAAGCAGGTCCAAGGGATACAGTAAACCTGAAGTGAAGCATCCGAATCTACAAGTAGTGTCACAGGAATGGTTCAAAACATAGACAGTAAGAAGAGTCAGTCTTCTTGTACGTAAGTTGGTATTGTGCCTTTACTATTTAATTCCGATGCAATCACTGTTTTTCATCGTCAATAAGAAGGTCAGAGGGATACAGCAAACCTGAAAAGAAGCTTCAGAATCCAAAACTAGTGTCACAGGAATGGTTCAAAACATAGACAGTAGGAAGACTCTGTCTTCTTGTAGTTAAGTCGACATTGTGCCATTTGTATTGAATTCCTATGCAATTTCTGTGTTTCATCGTCAATAAGGTGGTCCAGGGGATACAGTAAACCTGGAGTGAAGCATCGGATTCTATAACTAGTGTCACAGGAATCGTTCAAAGCATAGACAGTAAGAAGAGTCAGTCTTCTTGTACTTAAGTCGACATTGTGCCATTTCTATTTAATTCCGATGCAATTTCTGTGTTTCATCGTCAATAAGAAAGTCAGAGGGACACAATAAACCTGAAGTGAAGCATCGGAATCTATAACTAGTGTCACAGGAATGGTCAAAACATAGTCTGTAAGAAGAGTCAGTCTTCTTGTACTTAAGTCGGCATTGTGCCATTTCTGTTTAATTCCGATGCAATTTCTGTGTTTCATCGTCAATAACAAGGTCTATGGGATACAGTAAACCTGGAGTGAAGCATCGGAATCTATAACTACTGTCAATGGAATGGTTCAAAACATAGACAGTAAGAAGAGTCAGTCTTCTTGTACTTAAGTCGCCATTGTGCCTTTTGTATTTAATTCCGATGCAATTTCTGTGTTTCATCGTCAAAAAGAAGACCGAAGGGATACAGTAGACCTGCAGTGAAGCATCGGAATCGATTACTAGTGTCACTGGAATGGTTCAAAATATAGACAGTAAGAAGAGTCAGTCTTCTTGTACTTAAGGCCGCATTGTGCCTTTGTATTTAATTCCGATGGAATTTCTGTGATTCATCGTCACTAAGAAGGCCCAAGGGATACAGTAAACCTGAAGTGAAGCATCGGACTCTATAACTAGTGTCACAGAAATGGCTCAAAACATAGACAGTATACGAGTCAGTCTTCTTGTACTTAAGTCGGCATTGAGCCTTTTTGTATTTAATTCCGATGCAATTTCTGTGTTTCAATCGTCAATAAGAAGGTCCGAGGGATACAGTAAACCTCAAATGACGCATCGGAATCTTGAACTAGTGTCACAGGAATGGTTCAAAACATAGACAGTAAGAAGGGTCAGTCTTCTTGTACTTAAGACGGCCTTGTGCCTTTTGTATTTAATTCCGATGCAATTTCTGTGTTTCATCGTCAATAAGAGGGTCCAAGGGATACAGTAAACCTCAAGTGAAGCATCGGAATCTATAACTAGTGTCACAGGTACGGTTAAAACATAGTCAGTAGGAAGAGTTTGTCTTCATGTACTTATGTCGGCACTGTGCCTTTTGTATTTAATTCCGATGCAATTTCTGTGTTTCATCGTCAATAAGAGGGTCCAAGGGATACAGTAAACCTCAAGTGAAGCATCGGAATCTATAACAAGTGTCACAGGTACGGTTAAAACATAGTCAGTAGGAAGAGTTTGTCTTCATGTACTTATGTCGGCACTGTGCCTTTTGTATTTAATTCCGATGCAATTTCTGTATTTCATCGTCAATAAGAGGGTCCAAGGGATACAGTAAACCTGAAGTGAAGCATCGTAATCTATAACTAGTGACACAGGAATGGTTCAAAACATAGACAGTGGAAGGGTCAGTCTTCTTGTACTTAAGTCGGCATTGTGCCTTTTCCATTTAATTCCGATGCAATTACTGTGTTTCATCGTCAATAAGAAGGTCAGAGGTATACAGAAAACCTGAAGTGAAGCATCGGAATCCAAAACTAGAGTCACAGGAATGGTTCAAAACATAGACAGTAGGAAGAGTCAGTCTTCTTTTACTTCAGACGGCGTTGAGCCTTTTGTATTTAATTCCGGTGCAATTTCTGTGCTTCATCGCCAATAAGAAGGTCCAAGGGATACAGTAAATCTGGAGTGAAGCATCGGAATCTATAACTAGTGTCACAGGAATGGTTCCAAACATAGACAGTAAGAAGAGTCAGTCTTCTTGTACTTAAGACGGCGTTGTGCCTATTGTATTTAATTCCGATGCAATTTCCTGTGTTTCATCGTCAAGAAGAAGGTCCAAGTGATACAGTAAACCTCAAGTGAAGCATCGGAATCTATAACTAGTGTCACAGGAACGGTTCAAACATTGCCAGTAGGAAGAGTTGGTCTTCATGTACTTATGTCGGCATTGTGCCTTTTGTATTTAACTCCGATGCAATTTCTGTGTTTCATCGTCTATAAGAAGGTCCAAGGGATACAGTAAACCTGAAATGAAGCATCGTAATCTATAACTAGTGACACAGGAATGGTTCAAAACATAGACTGTAGGAAGAGTCTGTCTTATTGTACGTAAGTCGGCACTGTGCCCTTTGTATTTAATTCCGATGCAATTTCTGTGTTTCATCGTCAATAGGACGGTCCAGCGATACAGTAAACCTGAAGTGAAGCATCGGAATCTATAACTAGTGTCACAGGAATGGTTCAAAACAAAGTCAGTAAGAAGAGCCAGTCTTCTTATCCTTAAGTCGGCATTGTGCATCTTGTATTTAATTCCGATGCAATTTCTGTGTTTCATCGTCAATAAGAAGGGGCAAGGGATACAGTAAACCTGGAGTGAAGAATTGGAATCTATAACTAGTGTCACAGGAATGGTTCAAAACATAGACTGTAAGAAGAGTCAGTCTTCTTGTACTTAAGTCGACATTGTGCCTTTTCTATTTAATTCCGATGCAATTTCTGTGTTTCATCGTCAATAAGAAGGTCAGAGGGATACAGCAAACCTGAAGTGAAGCATCGGAATCTAAAACTAGTGTCACAGGAATGGTTCAAAACATAGACAGTAGGAAGAGTCAGTCTTCTTGTACTTAAGTCGGCATAGTGCCTTTTGTAATTAATTCCGAGGCAATTTCTGTGTTTCATCGTCAATAAGCAGGTCCAAGGGATACAGTAAACCTGAAGTGAAGCATCGGCATCTACAAGTAGTGTCACAGGAATGGTTCAAAACATAGACAGTACGAAGAGTCAGTCTTCTTGTACTTAAGTCGGCATTGTGCCTTTCTATTTAATTCCGATGCAATCACTGTTTTTCATCGTCAATAAGAAGGTCAGAGGGATACAGCAAACCTGAAAAGTAGCTTCGGAATCCAAAACTAGTGTCACAGGAATGGTTCAAAACATAGACAGTAGGAAGACTCTGTCTCTTGTAGTTAAGTCGACATTGTGCCATTTGTATTGAATTCCTATGCAATGTCTGTGTTTCATCGTCAATAAGGTGGTCCAGGGGATACAGTAAACCTGGAGTGAAGCATCGGATTCTATAACTAGTGTCACAGGAATCGTTCAAAGCATAGACAGTAAGAAGAGTCAGTCTTCTTGTACTTAAGTCGACATTGTGCCATTTCTATTTAATTCCGATGCAATTTCTGTGTTTCATCGTCAATAAGAAAGTCAGAGGGACACAATAAACCTGAAGTGAAGCATCGGAATCTATAACTAGTGTCACAGGAATGGTCAAAACATAGTCTGTAAGAAGAGTCAGTCTTCTTGTACTTAAGTCGCATTGTGCCATTTCTATTTAATTCCGATGCAATTTCTGTGTTTCATCGTCAATAAGAAAGTCAGAGGGACACAATAAACCTGAAGTGAAGCATCGGAATCTATAACTAGTGTCACAGGAATGGTCAAAACATAGTCTGTAAGAAGAGTCAGTCTTCTTGTACTTAAGTCGGGCATTGTGCCATTTCTATTTAATTCCGATGCAATTTCTGTGTTTCATCGTCAATAACAAGGTCTATGGGATACAGTAAACCTGGAGTGAAGCATCGGAATCTATAACTACTGTCAATGGAATGGTTCAAAACATAGACAGTAAGAAGAGTCAGTCTTCTTGTACTTAAGTCGCCATTGTGCCTTTTGTATTTAATTCCGATGCAATTTCTGTGTTTCATCGTCAAAAAGAAGACCGAAGGGATACAGTAGACCTGCAGTGAAGCATCGGAATCGATTACTAGTGTCACTGGAATGGTTCAAAATATAGACAGTAAGAAGAGTCAGTCTTCTTGTACTTAAGGCCGCATTGTGCCTTTGTATTTAATTCCGATGCAATTTCTGTGATTCATCGTCACTAAGAAGGCCCAAGGGATACAGTAAACCTGAAGTGAAGCATCGGACTCTATAACTAGTGTCACAGAAATGGCTCAAAACATAGACAGTATACGAGTCAGTCTTCTTGTACTTAAGTCGGCATTGAGCCTTTTTGTATTTAATTCCGATGCAATTTCTGTGTTTCATCGTCAATAAGAAGGTCCGAGGGATACAGTAAACCTCAAATGACGCATCGGAATCTTGAACTAGTGTCACAGGAATGGTTCAAAACATAGGACAGTAAGAAGGGTCAATCTTCTTGTACTTAAGACGGCCTTGTGCCTTTTGTATTTAATTCCGATGCAATTTCTGTGTTT